>NC_069507.1:228235624-228400624 GCF_027579735.1 Bombina bombina | reverse complement strand
ATAAGTCCAGAGTCAGTCTCAACGATAAAAAGTTAAAAGCAAGACTGTATTCCATTTAGTTAAGAAGTTCATAACAGGCTATATAGATAGATAGATAGATAGATAGATAGATAGATAGATAGATAGATATAGATAGATAGATAGATAGATAGATAGATAGATAGATAGATAGATAGATAGATATAGATAGATATGTGACGGGGATATGATGCAGATTCAGCATCTGGAGCATTTAAATGAAAGGCCTAAAATTATAAACAAACTGGAAGAGATGGAGCTGGTTAGAGCGATCACCTTTGTATAATGGGACTTAATTCTGCACAGAAGTGATGCCAACCATGACCTTATGCCAAACCGTAGCACAGTTAAGCCTCTTCCCTCCAGCTGAGCTCAGTATTGAAAAGCTATTATTCCCTGCATGTGTTTGGCACATTTTCTGCTGATGCTCCTACTGTGGCTACAATGACTATGAGCGAGGCTAGAGTCCTCAGCAGCCCAAGAGAGTACAGTCATTGTCTTAAAGTGCCAGGCCTATTGTCTGGATTTACGCATAGCAGCTCATCCACCCCATAATGAGATGAATCCTTTCTTCCTCGTCTCTCTACCTCATTCTGTTTCTTCACAGAGGTTTACCTTGATCTGTTGCCTTACTTTACCGATTGCTCCAATGATCAGATAGTAATTGTTGGGCAAAACCTTCCTCTGCAACTATTTGCTTGGCTGAAAATGTCACAGCAATTGAAAAGCTCTTAGTAGTTTTTTAGGAAGAAAAAAAAAGTAGTATTCCAAAAAAGAGACGCTTGTGTATGGCTTTCTGCTCCTTCTAGTAAAAGTGCACTTATTGAACGTTATAGTAATACACCTGACTAGAAGACAAAAGCCACTGTACCTCCAGTGAAATAAAACTTCCTCTCACTGGTGTTAACCCTTTCATTTTAAAGCTTTCATTTAAAATCCTACTTTCTCTTTACTCATTTGTATTTTGTTTCCTCTTGAGCTCTGATTAACTGATTTTTGAGGTTTTGACAGCAAATCAAAATGATAGTTAAAGGAAATGAGATTGTTATATATATTGTTTATCGAAGTGTGGTTAAAAAAAAAAACTGCAACATTTTGTTATTTAATTTGTCTCATTTCATTGTAATTAATGGGACAGTTTCCCTAAATATTTTCCTCTTTAATTTGTTCCCAGTTATCAATTTTACTTGACTGAATGTACAAAATAGTTTATAAATAGTGTCTTTACACTTATTTCGCCATTTGAAATAGCTGCTTTTGTCTAATGCATCCCTGACTAAATAGGCTATAGAAAATCTGTGTAAGCACAGTAAGCAGAATAAAGTATACCCCAGTTGGGTGTAGAAGAGATTAGTAATAGAATGTTAATTCTCCATTGTTCTTTCTCTGTGTTGTGTTGATACTATAAAGAAGCATTTGTGTATACAGAATGTGATCAAATAATGAGATCTAATTTTAGCTGCAAACTCATCCCATTTTAATAGGTTTTGGTTTTAAAGAACAACAATAGCTATTTCATACACACAAATAAACCTAAAAACTCATTCTCAAACATTTTATAATCTGCAGCTGGTATAACAAATCATTATTATGGATTTTCTGTGGTGCTATACAAATAAATAATAATAATAAGATGAAATTGTTTATAAATAGCTAATATTCCTTTTAAACCACCACACATATTGAAAACATGATTACTTTAGTAATCTCTATAGAGAAGCTCTTTAAACAAGATGCAATAAGCAGCCTTCAAGTTCACAGTAGGGGTGGAAGAAATAGTTAATGCAATTTTGCTTTTCAATTGCTCTCTCTCTTTGTATTGGCCATTGTGTAAAGACAGAGAGATCAGACAAGGTGATCTTAAAGGGACAGGAAACAAAACAAAAATATTTTATGATTTGGATAAAATATACAACTTTTCAATTTACTCCTATTATCAAATTTGCTTCATTATCTTGTTATCCTTTGTTGAAGGAACATCATTGCACTACTGGCAGCTAGCTGAACACATTTAGTTAGCCAATCATAAGAGACAAATGTGTGCAGGCACCAATCAGCAGCTAGCTCCCACTAGTGTTAGATATGTGCATGTTCTTTTTCAACAAGGGATACTAAGAGAACAAAGCACATTTAAAAATAGAAGTTAATTTAAAAGTGTCTTTAAATTGCATGTTCTATCTGAATCATGCATGTTTAATTGTGACTTTCCTATCCATTTAATGTATAGAGAGATAGATAAGATTGGGATGTCTGCTACTGTA
Source organism: Bombina bombina (assembly GCF_027579735.1). NCBI lineage: Eukaryota > Metazoa > Chordata > Amphibia > Anura > Bombinatoridae > Bombina > Bombina bombina. The sequence goes on along the minus strand of NC_069507.1, from coordinate 228,398,345 downwards.
TTGCCATTTATATGGACATGTTCTTGAAAACAGTAGATTGAGGCATCAATCAGCAAAACAGCTATTTCATATACATAAATAAACCCAAATTAGCAATGTCCTAGACATTTTATGAGCTACTACAAAAAGTCATTGGGAACCCAATAAGGGTAAACCAATTTTATAGTATGTCCCTGCACATTTCTGTATTTCACCCCCAGCCATTGTTTGCACATTTTATCTATCCCTAATTAACTAAAGAAGAATAGATTAGATAATAGAACACTTTGGGACACATATTACTTTATAGCAACTAAAGTGTTTTTGCACAATAAATCTTTACACTGATATCTTTACTATTTAACCAATTTATAGATTAAACAAAATCAAGTCTATGTATTGTCTTCAGGCTAATTTTTCCTTATACACATCATTATATCTAATATTTATTTACTGTCTCATATCTGTATGAGCCAGGGCAATATTTGTATCATAGAGTTTATTAGGAAGCATTTTCATTAATACATCTAAGAGTTGTGAAATTCAGTGACAAAATAAAGCCTTAAATATACCTACCAAGTGTCTGTACGGTCAAATACATACTCTAAAAGTATTGATGTTAATATAAAGAACTATGATGGTTCTTCTGCAAGATGGAAGGGAGGCAGATGCATTTCATTATATAACGTCAAATAACTGTAATCTTTTTTTCAGAAGCAGCCACAAGTCTCTGTTGTAGGTTATAAACTTTAAATTGCATATGTGCCAGTCATCTAAGAAAAATCAATTGGGGCTCATGTCTACAGGGAGCAACAAATAAAGTCCTTATGCACTTCAAGTCAATTATAAAAACCATGTTTAAATACTGTATACTATTATGCAGTGTGCTGCCTAAGGGAGGTACAATTTTAACTGCAGGTAGATGGAAGTCCTGTAAGAATTTAAAGGTGCATTTTATTTACACACACACACACACATATATATATATATATATATATATATATATATATATATATATATATATATATATATATATATATATATATATATATATATATATATATATATATACTATACTGCTCTATGGAGTTGATTTACTAAGCATAGCCCAGTTAAAACAGGCCTGCTGGAGTGTTCTTTGCCTGAATTTTTGGGATATTTATTTGCCAATATTATTTACAGATATTGTGGCTGTGTATGTATATAAAATAAAACATATACTTGAACAATTCTATAAAATATTTATTTTTTCTTACTAAACATGGAATCCCATAATGTACAACGTACATCAGAATATATTATTTGAGAAATATTTTCTTTTCCTATTTAAAATTCCAATAGGCAAATTTCCCAGAGTAAATATAATTATCCAATTAAGTTTGTAAAAGTTTGCTTATAAAATCTAATTTACAAAAAATATATAGACTTCAACCTATTTTGTTGTTTTCAACAATGATAGACGGCGGGTTGACATATTTTATTAAAATAATAATACAATTAAACTGTATGCAATAATATGTAATGCATATACAATTATTTATAGATTTATTATTAAATATTGATTTAGTCTAATATAACAGTTTAACTAACATTTATTTAATTTTGTATTCCATGGGATTGTAAACAAATTGCAAACTACAATAGTAATAGATCTGTTAAAAATAACGATAACACCAAAACTGAGCATTAAATAAATAAATACATATAAAATAAACTAGTGTAGTCCGAAATGCATCAACTATATGAAACTATATATAGCAAAATATAACTATATCAGTACAATATTTTGTACAGTTTAGATTATAAGTAATTTTTTATATTATATAAGAATTTGCAAAATAAATCAAGCCCACCTGATCATTTTATGTGGCTATTCATGCAGGTGAGGATTACATATGGGTGTTTTACAGAACGAACCTGATTCTAGGGAGAGAAACTAATGCATAGAATATTGGTGTCTGTATTAGGAGTATTTAGGAAAATAGCAGTCTGTGGCACAATAATCAATACATGCTGGGGCAATAGATTTATTAAATAAATCATGGTGTAAAGATAGATGCTTTCCGAGCCACATTTCATTTCTAATACCATAATATATAAAATGAAGTTAAAGGGAACTCACAGCTCACATTAATACATACATATTTAATAAAACAAATAAATACATAAATAGTTAAACACCAAGGCACTGGCTGCTGTGTTTACCAGCACATAACGCTAGATATATATTTGTTATATAATACAGACCATTTTATTTCCATTCATTTAGCTCACTGGCTGATAGGAAGAAAGCGTTTGGCATGCTTCTTGGTAAGCAAATGGTTAACGTTGTTTAATTTCTATGATACTCAATAGAGCTGATTTAACACAAAAAACAACTATTCCATATCCAAGTTTGACCCCCCCCCCCCCATCAGATTATGTTATACTTATGCCTTTTATTTGGAATTAAAGAAGCTATTAAACTAATCACGAAAGATGCTTAATATGTATTGTAAATATGCAGATTAGGTTAATTTATTAGAATGTGTTAGTTTTACTTGTCTGATTATTCTGTCCTCTAAAACGGTTTTGTTTTTGTTTACATTTTAACATTAGAAACCAACACTAGGAGGCAGTAAAAACTCATAACTGTTATTGAGTATATACAACCCAAAATATCGCTATTATAAAAGTCAACACACTTTCTACTCACTACTGAGTGACCTGCCTCTGTACTGTGTGCAGTAACCTTGTTAACTAGCTATTGTCACCTGTTTGGTTACCTGTTCGCAGATCTTTATAACAGTGAGTTATCACCCCCTCTCTCTCTCTCTTTCTCTCTCTCCTCTCTCTCTTCTCTGTGTTTTTCTCTCTTCTCTCTCTCTCTCTCTCTCTCTCTCTCTCTCTCTCTCTCTCTCTCTCTCTCTCTCTCTCTCTCTCTCTCTCTCTCTCTCTCTCTCTCTCTTCTCTGTGTTTTTCTCTCTTCTTTCTTTCTTTCTTTCTTTCTTTCTTTCTTTCTTTCTTTCTTTCTTTCTTTCTTTCTTTCTTTCTTTCTTTCTTTCTTTCTCTCTCTCTCTCTCTCTCTCTCTCTCTCTTTTTTCTCTCTCTCTCTCTCTCTCTCTCTCTCTCTCTCTCTCTCTCTCTCTCTCTCTTCTCTCCCGCTTCTCTTCTCTCTCGCTCTTCTCTCTTTTATCTTCTCTCCCTCTTCTCTTCTCTCTCTCTTCTCTCTCTCTCGCCTCTCTCTCTCTCTTCTTTCTCTCTTCTCTCTCTCTCTCACTCTCTCTCCTCTCTCCTCTCTCTCTTCTCTCCCTCTTCTCTCTCCATCTTCTCTCTCTTTTCTCTTCTCTCCCTTTTCTCTTCCCTCTCCCTCTTCTCTCTCTTTTCTCTTCTCTCCCAATTCTCTTCTCTCTCTATTCTCTCTCTTCTCTCTTTTCTCTCTCTCTCTCTCTCTCTCTCTCTCTCTCTCTCTCTCTCTTATATCTCTCTCTCTCTCTCTCTCTCTCTCTCTCTCTCTCTCTCTCTCTCTCTCTCTCTCTCTCTCTCTCTCCTTTCTCTCTTCTCTCTCTCCTCTCTCTCTTATCTCCCTCTTCTCTCTCTCTCTCTTCTCCTCTCTCTCTTCTCTCTCCTCTCTCTTTTCTCTCTCTTATCTCTCTCTCTTCTCTCTCTCTATTCTCTCTCTCTTCTCTCTCTTATCTCTCTCTTCACTCTCTCCTCTCTCTTCTCTCACTCTTCTCCTTTCTCTCTTCTCTCTTTCTGTTCTCCCCCCCCCCCCTCTCTCTCTCTCTTCTCCCTCTTCTATCTCTCTCTCGTGTATATCTGACATGCACATATATATATATATTTTCTACTCACTACTGAGTGACCTGCCTCTGTACTGTGCGCAGTAACCTTGTTAACTAGCTATTATCACCTGTTTTGCTACCTGTTTGCAGATCTTCATAACAGTGAGTTATCACCCCCCCTCTCTCTCTTTCTCTCTGTTTTTCTCTCTTCTCTCTCTCTCTCTCTTCTCTCTCTCTTCTCTCTGTCTCTCTCTCTTCTCTCTCTCTTCTCTCTCTCTTCTCTCTCTCTCTCTCTTTCTCTCTGTCTCTCTCTCTTCTCTCTCTCTCTCTTCTCTTTCTCTCTGTCTCTCTCTCTTCTCTCTCTCTCTTCTCTCTCTCTTATCTCTCTCTCTCTCTTTTCTCTCTCTCTCTTCTCTCCTTCTTCTCTTCTCTCCTCTCTCTCTCCTCTCTCTCTTCTCTCTCTCTTCTCTCTCTCTCTACTCTCTCTCTTCTCTCTCTCTCTTCTCTCTCTCCTCTCTCTCTCCTCTCTCTCTTCTCTCTCTGTATCTCTCTCTCTTCTCTCTCTCTTATCTCCCTCTTCTCTTCTCTCTCTCTCTTCTCCTCTCTCTCTTCTCTCTCCTCTCTCTCTTTTCTCTCTCTTATCTCGCTCTCTTCTCTCTCTCTATTCTCTCTCTCTCTTCTCCTCTCTCTCTTCTCTCTCTCTTATCTCTCTCTCTTCTCCTCTCTCTCTTCTCCTTTCTCTCTTCTCTCTTTCTGTTCTCCCTCTCTCTCTCTCTCTCTCTCTCTCTCTCACTCTCTCTCTTTCTCATCTCCCTCTTCTATCTCTCTCGTGTATATCTGAGATGCATATATATATATATATATATATATATATATATATATATATATTTATATATTTATATACGCAAGGCTTTTTTTAGTGGAGGTACTCACTGGAACTGAGTACCCCCACCTCTGCCATCCATCTCATAACAGGTCATATTTGTAATCATGTTAACAGGGTCCGGCCCTGTCAGGCAGCCGGGATACCGGGAAAAATCCTGGTGGGCCACGGAGGGCGAATACGGAATATTTATTTTTTATGCTATTATGCTATAAAGCCTGCGGGCCACCGCCATACCACTCGGTGTCAGTGCTCCTCAGCTGAGCTCACGTCACGCTCCGCTCCGACTTAGTAGTCACTCGTCTCACACACACGTGACATAATAAGGAGGGAGCGCCAGTCTGATTTCCCAGTACGGTGGAAATATGGAGTAAATGGGTCAATATTAGGATGTGAATAGGCATAAATGGACTCTTACCCCACAGTTGTTTTCATATAGCATTCATGGGGTTAATTGTTGTCACTTAGAGGGCGAGGTCTAAACACGAACTAGGACTACACTTCCCATAATTCCGTGGGGATACTCGTAACGTCAGTGCCCTAGAAGTTCAAGCACATGTGTTGGTGACATGACCTGGACACCTGGAGGTCGGTGTTGAGAGGCTCGGAGCTGCGGTGAACGGTGGCCACCTGGCTGGGGTTCCAGTCGGGGTATGCCAAAAAAAGGGGTGAGAAATATTTAAATCTTGGGGGCCTTTCGGATAAAAACTCTACAAGTCATGTTCTAAATAACCCCTGTAATAAAGAGATGTGCTTTGCCACTCTCATGCAATAAAGGGGTTCATTGATTTATTCATTGACTTTTATTGAAAATCTGAGACAAACTGTATAGTATCTGAAAAAGGGATATAGATTGGGGAGTGTTGAGAAGCTGTAGGTATTATCATTCACTGTTGGACAATATAGAGGTAGGTCATGTCTCTGGGGGAAAATGAGCTTGTCTGTTTATTACACAGGGTTTTTTATAGTAGAAAAAAACAAAAACTATGATATTATGATATTTTGTTTGAGGGTACAAACCACATTAACACTTGGAATTAGGCACTTAATTATGACTGCACATATATGCTTGGAGGCACATTAAAATATGACGTTTGAAAGCCTTAAAGATTAAGGGGGTAGGGTTGACTCAGAGGGGGCGGGGCTGTTCTACACAAATTTCCAGGGCCGGTCTGATTTCCCATTCCAGCCCTGCATGTTAATACTCTAGTTTTCACAAGAGGGGGCTGCAAAATACATCAAACATTCTAAATAATGTTGTCCCATTGCTTTTCTCAACGTTACTGAGTACAATATATTAATCAATAATCAGTGAGTACAGGCACCTTTCTTTTACAAAATAGCACTGTATATATATATATATATATATATATATACATATATATATATTAGGCTGACCATATTGCCGCTTTAAAAAGGGACACATATGAAAAATACATATGTCAGGGCTGTTTTCAGGGCTGTTTAAAGAAATGGTTTTGTATAAGAACCCTCACATATGTATTTTTCATATGTGTTCATCCTTAAAGCGGCAATATGGTCATATCCAAAAGTACTGTATGTAGAAGCCCCTACAGTTCTTGCTAACAGGTGCATAGCAATAAATCTCCATAGACAAAAATTGGCAATAGAATGGTTTGTACTGAAGAGCTCAGTGACCTTAAAGGGACAGTCTAGTCAAAATAAACGTTCATGATTCAGATGGGGCATGCAAAAAACTTTCTAATTTACTTTTATCAATAAATTTGCTTTGTTCCTTTGGTATTCTTAGTTGAAAGCTAAACCTAGGTAGGCTCATATGCTAATTTATAAGCCCTTGAAGGCCGCCTCTTATCTTTGACTGTTTTTCACAGCTAGAGGGCAATAGTTCATGTGTGCCATATAGATAATAGTGTGCTCACACCCAAGGATTTACCTAGGAGTCAGCACTGATTGGCTAAAATGCAAGTCTGCCAAAAGAACTGAGATAAGGGTAAGAAGTAGAGGTATAGAGGTAAGAAGTGTATTATTAATATATTATTATCTTTTTGTTTAAACATTAAAAATTATGGAGTAGACTGTACCTTTAAATGTGGCACTGTCATATGATGCACCTATGCCACAAATCAGTTCATGAATTTTCTGCCCTACTAGATCTGCCCCTGTCAACTGTAAGTGCTATTATTGTGAAGTGGAAGCGGTTAGGTGCAACAATAGCCTAGCCACAAAGAGGTAGACCACTCAAACCCAGCGGGGTCGCTAGTGATGTAATGCATAGCACATAAAAAATGCTGTTGCATCACTTACTGCAGAGATACAAACTGCCTCTGGCAGCAACATCAGCACAAGGACTGTGTGTTGGGAGCTTCATGAAATGGATTACCATGACCAAGCAGCTATACACAATGTACACATTACCATGTGCACTGCCAAGCATCGGCTGGAGTGGTGTAAAGCAGCCACCACTGGACTCTGGAGCAGCAGAAAAATGTTCTCTAGAGTGATGAATCACACTCTTTTATCTGGAAGGCGGATGTAAGAATATGATGTGGTAGACGCCATGAGAACCTACTGAAATGCATAGTCCCTACTATAAAGTTTAGTGGTGGAAGAATAATAGTCTGAAGATGCTATTCAGGGTTTGGAGCTGCTATTCAGGACCCCTTAGTTCTAGTTAAGGCTACAGTATACAAATACATTTTAGACAATTAGGCTCTTATAACTTTGTGGCAACAGTTTGGGGAAGGGCCTTTCCTGCCCATGTGCACAAAGCGAGGTCTATGAAGACATGGCTTGATGTTTGGTGTAGAGGAACTCATGTGGCTTGCACAGAGCCCTGACTTCAATCCAATTGAACACCTTTGGGATGAATTGTAATGATGATTGCAAGGCAGATCTTCTTGTCAACATCAGTGTCTGACCACACAAATCTTTTGACTGAATGGGCACAAATTAACACAGACACACTCCAAAATAGTGTGGAAAGCCTTTCCATAAGAATTGGGCTGTTATAGACACAAGGGTGCCAAACTCCATATTAATACCCATGGTTTTGGAATGGGATGTGCAACAAGCTCATATAGGTGTATATAGATAGAAAGATAGAGATAGACAGACAGATATATAGAGCTATCAATTATCATTAGCTAAAATATCTGTGTTTGCTTCACTGTCTAGAAAAATATACAGATAAAAATATATACAGATAGACACACACACAGAGAGACAGACAGACAGACAGAGACATACAGGGAGTGCAGAATTATTAGGCAAATGAGTATTTTGACCACATCATCCTCTTTATGCATGTTGTCTTACTCCAAGCTGTATAGGCTCGAAAGCCTACTACCAATTAAGCATATTAGGTGATGTGCATCTCTGTAATGAGAAGGGGTGTGGTCTAATGACATCAACACCCTATATCAGGTGTGCATAATTATTAGGCAACTTCCTTTCCTTTGGCAAAATGGGTCAAAAGAAGGACTTGACAGGCTCAGAAAAGTCAAAAATAGTGAGATATCTTGCAGAGGGATGCAGCACTCTTAAAATTGCAAAGCTTCTGAAGCGTGATCATCGAACAATCAAGCGTTTCATTCAAAATAGTCAACAGGGTCGCAAGAAGCGTGTGGAAAAACCAAGGCGCAAAATAACTGCCCATGAACTGAGAAAAGTCAAGCGTGCAGCTGCCAAGATGCCACTTGCCACCAGTTTGGCCATATTTCAGAGCTGCAACATCACTGGAGTGCCCAAAAGCACAAGGTGTGCAATACTCAGAGACATGGCCAAGGTAAGAAAGGCTGAAAGACGACCACCACTGAACAAGACACACAAGCTGAAACGTCAAGACTGGGCCAAGAAATATCTCAAGACTGATTTTTCGAAGGTTTTATGGACTGATGAAATGAGAGTGAGTCTTGATGGGCCAGGTGGATGGGCCCGTGGCTGGATTGGTAAAGGGCAGAGAGCTCCAGTCCGACTCAGACGCCAGCAAGGTGGAGGTGGAGTACTGGTTTGGGCTGGTATCATCAAAGATGAGCTTGTGGGGCCTTTTCGGGTTGAGGATGGAGTCAAGCTCAACTCCCAGTCCTACTGCCAGTTTCTGGAAGACACCTTCTTCAAGCAGTGGTACAGGAAGAAGTCTGCATCCTTCAAGAAAAACATGATTTTCATGCAGGACAATGCTCCATCACACGCGTCCAAGTACTCCACAGCGTGGCTGGCAAGAAAGGGTATAAAAGAAGAAAATCTAATGACATGGCCTCCTTGTTCACCTGATCTGAACCCCATTGAGAACCTGTGGTCCATTATCAAATGTGAGATTTACAAGGAGGGAAAACAGTACACCTCTCTGAACAGTGTCTGGGAGGCTGTGGTTGCTGCTGCACGCAATGTTGATGGTGAACAGATCAAAACACTGACAGAATCCATGGATGGCAGGCTTTTGAGTGTCCTTGCAAAGAAAGGTGGCTATATTGGTCACTGATTTGTTTTTGTTTTGTTTTTGAATGTCAGAAATGTATATTTGTGAATGTTGAGATGTTATATTGGTTTCACTGGTAAAAATAAATAATTGAAATGGGTATATATTTGTTTTTTTGTTAAGTTGCCTAATAATTATGCACAGTAATAGTCACCTGCACACACAGATATCCCCCTAAAATAGCTATAACTAAAAACAAACTAAAAACTACTTCCAGAACTATTCAGCTTTGATATTAATTAGTTTTTCGGGTTCATTGAGAACATGGTTGTTGTTCAATAATAAAATTAATCCTCAAAAATACAACTTGCCTAATAATTCTGCACTCCCTGTAGATAGAAACATGAAAGATAGATAAACAGACCGATAGACAGACGGACAGACACACACAGGCAAATAGATAGATAGAAACATAGACATATGATAGATAGATAGATATATAAATTATAGATAGATAAATTACAGATAGAAAGATAGATAGATAGATAGATAATAGATGACAGATAGAGAGATAGATAGATGATAGACAGACACAGAGAAAGATAGATAGATTATAGATAGATAGATAGATAGATAGATAGATAGATGACAGATAGATAGATGACAGGTATATATATATAGATAGATGATAGACATAAACAGAGAAATATAGATAGATAGATAGATAGATAGATAGATAGATAGATAGATAGACAGATATATAGATAGATGATTGACAGACACAGAGCAAGATAGATGATAGATAGATAGATAGATTAAAAGATAGATAGATGATAGATAGATAGATAGATAGATAGATAGATAGATAGATGACAGTACAGCTAATAGTATTACTAATAGTAGCAGCAATATCAGTGCATGCAATTCAAGACTTTTTCAAAATGAATTAAGGCCATTATCCACTGAAGATACAGAAGTTAAAACGTTGAGCTTTATAATGCTGCACAGGGACAATTGTAACAGCAAATACATAAAGATACATCAGTCTTTTACATAATACCACAATATGTTATTAGATTTTTGCTAACAAGGCTAATGATTTGACCTGTTTGTGGCCTTTAAACCATGTAAGTGAGTAACACTAGCTTACAAGATATCCCAATTAGCAGGATAACTATGTTAATTGGATAATGGTATTAAGAACATAAATCTATTTACCTAAACACGCACATGAAATACAGGCTCCATCCACTGCAAAGTAAAGCAGATATGTACTGTTTGGTCTTCAGTTTTACCATCATTTAAAGGCTCGGTAAAGTCAAAATTAAACTTTCATGATATAAATAGAGCTTGCAACTTTCCAAAATACTTCTATTGTCTAATTTGCTTTGTTCTTTCAGTAGCCTTTGCTAAAAAGCATATGTAGGTAGGCTAAGGAGCAGCGATGCACTACTGAGAGCGAGCTGCTGATAAATAACTGCACATACTTGCATCTTTTCATTGGCTCACCCAATGTGTTAAGCTATCTCACAGTAGTGCATTGCTACTCCTTCAACAAAGAATACAAAGAAAATGAAGCAAGATTGATAAAAGAAGTAAATTGTAAAGTTGTTATTAAAACTGTATGTTCTAACTGAACCATGCAAGAAAACATTGTACCTTTAAACTTTCATGATTCATAAAGAGCATTCAATTTTAATCTACTTCATTCTTTTGGTATCTTTTTTTTTTTTTAATACATCGGTATTCTCAGGAGCAGCAATTAATTACTGGGAGCTAGCTGCTTATTGGTGGCTGCACATATATATCTCTTGTCATTGTCTCACCCAATGTGTTTTAGCTACCTCCCAGTAATGCACTGCAGCTCCTTTAACAAAGGGTAACAAGAGAATGAAGCAAATTTGAAAATAAATGTAAATTGGAAATTTGCTTTAAGATTACCAGCTCTATCAGAATCATGGGTTTCATGTCTCTAAAGAATGTAAACACATAATACAATAAAATAAAAAAATAAAAACTTCAGGGTATAATTTCTGGCACACTGGCTTCCTGTTGGGGGTGGAGCTCTGAAGCAGCACGCTCTGTGTCGGCTGTGTAGCCGACTGCCTGGAAATCAATTTCCACTTTCCGCCATCTAGCCCTGAGGCCCTGTTGGGGTTTACTGTGGCAGCTAGTGTGGCTCTTGCCCGCTTAAGTTGGAAGCCTTCTTGGACGATTGGGCCTGTGGTCTCACCGCAATCTGTTTTTATTGGTGCTTGCAGAGTACCCTGCCTCAAGGATAAGACGCTATTCTGACCCCTGACCTACAGTGGAGCAAAAAAGTATTTAGTCAGCCACCAATTGTGCAAGTTCTCCCACTTAAGAAGATGAGAGAGGCCTGTAATTTTCATCATAGGTATACCTCAACTATGAGAGACAAAATGTGGAAACAAATCCAGACAATCACATTGTCTGATTTGTAAAGAATTTATTTGCAAATTATGGTGGAAAATAAGAATTTGGTCAATATCAAAAGTTCATCTCAATACTTTGTTATATATCCTTTGTTGGCAATGACAGAGGTCAAACGTTTTCTGTAAGTCTTCACAAGGTTGTCACACACTGTTGCTGGTATGTTGGCCCATTCCTGCATGCAGATCTCCTCTAGAGCAGTGATGTTTTGGGGCTGTTGCTGGGCAACACAGACTTTCAACTCCCTCCAAAGGTTTTCTATGGGGTTGAGATCTGGAGACTGGCTAGGCCACTCCAGGACCTTGAAATGCTTCTTACGAAGCCACTCCTTCATTGCCCGGGTGGTGTGTTTGGGATCATTGTCATGTTTCATCTTCAATGCCCTTGTTGATGGAAGGAGGTTTGCACTCAAAATCTCACGATACATGGCCCCATTCATTCTTTCATGTACACGGATCAGTCGTCCTGTTCCCTTTGCAGAGAAACAGCCCCAAAGCATGATGTTGCCACCCCCATGCTTCAAAGTAGGTATGGTGTTCTTTGGTTGCAACTCAGCATTCTCTCTCCTCCAAACACGAGTTGTGTTTCTACCAAACAGTTTTACTTTGGTTTCATCTGACCATATGAAATTCTCCCAATCTGCTTCTGGATCATCCAAATACTGTCTAGCATACTTCAGACGGGCCCGGACATGTACTGGCTTAAGCAGGGGGACACGTCTGGCACTGTAGGATCTGAGTCCCTGGCGGCGTAGAGTGTTACTGATGGTAGCCTTTGTTATGTTGGTCCCAGCTCTCTGCAGGTCATTCACTAGGCCCCCCCGTGTGGTTCTGGGATGTTTGCTCACCGTTCTTGTGATCATTTTGACCCCACGGGGTGAGATGTTGCGTGGAGCCCCAGATCGAGGGAGATTATCAGTGGTCTTGTATGTCTTCCATAATCTAATTATTGCTCCCACAGTTGATTTCTTCACACCAAGCTGCTTGCCTTTTGCAGATTCAGTCTTCCCAGCCTGGTGCAGGTCTACAATTTTGTTTTCTGGTGTCCTTCGACAGCTCTTTGGTCTTCACCATAGTGGAGTTTGGAGTGTGACTGTTTGAGGTTGTGGACAGGTGTATTTTATACTGATAACAAGTTCAAACAGGTGCCATTAATACAGGTAATGAGTGGAGGACAGAGGAGCCTCTTAAAGAAGAAGATACAGGTCTGTGAGAGCCAGAAATCTTGCTTGTTTGTAGGTGACCAAATACTTTTTTTCCACCATAATTTGCAAATAAATTATTTCCAAATCAGACAATGTGAGTGTCTGGATTTGTTTCCACATTTTGTCTCTCATAGTTGAGGTATACCTACAGGGAGTGCAGAATTATTAGGCAAGTTGTATTTTTGAGGATTAATTTTATTATTGAACAACAACCATGTTCTCAATTAACCCAAAAAACTCATTAATATCAAAGCTGAATATTTTTGGAAGTAGTTTTTAGTTTGTTTTTAGTTTTAGCTATTTTAGGGGGATATCTGTGTGTGCAGGTGACTATTACTGTGCATAATTATTAGGCAACTTAACAAAAAACAAATATATACCCATTTCAATTATTTATTTTTACCAGTGAAACCAATCTCAACATTCACAAATATACATTTCTGACATTCAAAAACAAAACAAAAGCAAATCAGTGACCAATATAGCCAACTTTCTTTGCAAGGACACTCAAAAGCCTGCCATCCATGGATTCTGTCAGTGTTTTGATCTGTTCACCATCAACATTGCGTGCAGCAGCAACCACAGCCTCCCAGACACTGTTCAGACAGGTGTACTGTTTTCCCTCCTTGTAAATCTCACATTTGATGATGGACCACAGGTTCTCAATGGGGTTCAGATCAGGTGAACAAGGAGGCCATGTCATTAGATTTTCTTCTTTTATACCCTTTCTTGCCAGCCACGCTGTGGAGTACTTGGACGCGTGTGATGGAACATTGTCCTGCATGAAAATCATGTTTTTCTTGAAGGATGCAGACTTCTTCCTGTACCACTGCTTGAAGAAGGTGTCTTCCAGAAACTGGCAGTAGGACTGGGAGTTGAGCTTGACTCCATCCTCAACCCGAAAAGGCCCCACAAGCTCATCTTTGATGATACCAGCCCAAACCAGTACTCCACCTCCACCTTGCTGGCGTCTGAGTCGGACTGGAGCTCTCTGCCCTTTACCAATCCAGCCACGGGCCCATCCATCTGGCCCATCAAGACTCACTCTCATTTCATCAGTCCATAAAACCTTAGAAAAATCAGTTTTGAGATATTTCTTGGCCCAGTCTTGACGTTTCAGCTTGTGTGTCTTGTTCATGGGCAGTTATTTTGCGCCTTGGTTTTTCCACACGCTTCTTGCGACCCTGTTGACTATTTTGAATGAAAAGCTTGATTGTTCGATGATCACGCTTCAGAAGCTTTGCAATTTTAAGAGTGCTGCATCCCTCTGCAAGATATCTCACTATTTTTGACTTTTCTGAGCCTGTCAAGTCCTTCTTTTGACCCATTTTGCCAAAGGAAAGGAAGTTGCCTAATAATTATGCACACCTGATATAGGGTGTTGATGTCATTAGACTACACCCCTTCTCATTACAGAGATGCACATCACCTAATATGCTTAATTGGTAGTAGGCTTTCGAGCCTATATAGCTTGGAGTAAGACAACATGCATAAAGAGGATGATGTGGTCAAAATACTCATTTGCCTAATAATTCTGCACTCCCTGTATGATGAAAATTACAGGCCTCTCTCATCTTCTTAAGTGGGAGAACTTGCACAATTGGTGGCTGACTAAATACTTTTTTGCCCCACTGTATATCTGATGGGGAGTACTGCTTAACCGGCGAAGTGAGCTATCCTGGTCATGTAAGCAAGCTACATACAAGATCGCCGCGGTGGAACCTGTGTTCTGAGTCCCGTGATTTGACACGCTGCTTGAGGACGGAGCTGCTGATACCCAGAGGGATCCGAGTATCACACCCCGATCTCACAGCACAAGGGGGCAGTGGAGGCAACATTACTTGTTTTGACCCGCAAAAGAAGGAAATACGCCAAAGCTTCCAGGAACTACTTGTTGGTATCCTCGAGGTGTTGAAGTAAACCTCCTAAAGTTGTTTGTATCTTTGTGAAGACTCAGCTTCTATCGCCATCTGCAAGAGCGCAAGTATACCGTTTTCTCCTGTATACTGGTTCTGTGCTATCTTTTGCCTGTCTGTAACATATTCCCCGGCTTAGGGAACCAGCTTGGTTGTTACCTTTAAAGAACGAGAGATGGGCTACTGTTGCAATTAACTAATCCCTTGCCTTTGTACCATCAGGAGGAAAAACAGACATAATAACATAAGCCACATTGGTTTAGATCTCACAAGATAACTTCCGTAATAAAAGGGAAAAAGGGATTTATCCTTGCTACATACTTATCCAATACTATCCTGTTATAAACACTGAAGGGTTAGATGTACCCTATTGCTGCCCATACTAAAGCTCTCTGTTACCGGCTGGGACAAATGCCCATAAAAATCCTGTTTCATTTAAAAGGTGGATTTCTTGTCCTTATCTCCTCTCCACAAAGTATCTGGATACAAAGAAGAACTGCTTGAGACTTTCTTTCCCCCTCCAGGGAACTGGGCAAAGAGCTGTAAAATCTCTGTTGATTTAGTCCCATAGGGGTGTATATAAGAAGGGGTGTTTCCCAAGGACTTTCTTTTCCAAAATATTGAAGGCTATTTCTGATCCTGCCATCATGGCAGTTCTGTTTCAATTGTTATGGGGAATAGCTACAAATGTTATACTGTGCAAGTCTTGATCATATAAGTTTGTATAGTAGAAGCATCTCTCTGCTTATGTAACCCTTGCTATAGTTTCTCCTACTGGTTTATTATTTGCTAGACACTGAATATATTGGCTCTTGATGTTATTGATATGCTGCTGTATATCCTCTGTTAAGTGAGGGGGTGCTGCTGGCAGTTGACAAACTATATTCTCAGATAAAAATATCTCTCTCTTTGTAGTTTTTCTGTTCATTGCCAATAGTTCACTCACTTGGAAGGAGGATAACAATTTTGGGTCTCATATTTATATATGACTACTGTTCTCAGTACTTTGCCAACCATATATCTTGGTAAAAGTACAATGTTATTCCCCAGTACTCAGTAAAGTCTAATAGGTCCAGATCCATATTGTACCTCAATATAACGTGGTAATCTTGGCCCCCTCACGGCGTCTTCTTTTTATATAATACAGGCCTATGTCACTAGTTACCATTTTCACGTATTCTCTGGTTAGGGATTTTCTATCCCTTACCGGAGCAGATTACAACTTACACCTTTCATAAAAAAAAATTAAAAAAGAAAAAAAGGGGGGACACTCTCGTCACCAATCCCTTATCACAGTCCAATTATTTTTCATTTCACTTATTTTTTGCTTAATAGTTTGCATTGGTACTATTGTGTTTTCTATCTAATTAATTATATATGCACTTCACTTAATGAAAAAAATGTGTCACTCAGGTGAAATCTAGTTCACCCAGAATGCCTGTTAAATCTAAAGATAAAAAATGCAAGATGCCTGACGCCAGTTAAGATACCACATCTGGTACGACTCCTATTGTATTTGACACACAAACATTGATAGCTCAATTAACTGATCTGTTTGCTCCCCAATTTGATTCAATATCTACAGAAATAATCTCACTCTCCTCCGAGGTTAGACAATTCCCAACCAGAATGTTAGAAGCAGAGAACCGGATATCAGAGCTAGAGGATCAGGTAAATAGCCAAGAGAATATAATTGCTAAATAAGATTCTAAAATTAACAACATGCAGCTGCGCCTTGAGGATCTGGAGGTTCCCTCAAGGCGCAACAATATTAGAATAGTTGGTTTGCCCGAAGTTCCTGAATTTGCCAATCTCATAAAATTTACATCTGTAGCATTACCCCAGGCCCTATGTATTCCATCTAAACCATAGAAAGGGCACATAGAATTGGTCCCAGGAAATCCAATACAGATGGGTCCCTTAGAAGTAGAATGTGCATTTTTGAAAGTATTAAAATTCCAAGATAAAATAGAATTGCTAAAGCTATTCAAAAAAGGTGATCCTCTGATGTTCGGTAACAAAAAAATATTACTGTTTTTAGGCTTTTTCCAGCGAAACGTCTATGAAAAGGAAACTGATGGCCCATATTGTAGTAAATTAATTAATAAAGGGTTAAATGCTCGTATGATCTACCCTGCTAAAATTATAGTAGAGGATAATGGGTCTAGGCTGGTCTTCAATGATGCTGTCGAAGTTAAAGAGTATATTGCCTCTAAATAATTGGTTATTTTCAATATGTATATATCTCACGCTAATTAAAGGGACACTCAATCAAAATTAAACTTTCATTATTCAGATAGAGCATGCCATTTTAAACAACTTTCCAATTTACTTCCATTAACTAAATGTGCACAGTCATTTTATATTTAAACTTTTTCAGTCACCAGCTCCTACTGAGCATGTGCAAGAATAAGTGTGTATGCATTTGTGAATGGCTGATGGCTGTCACATGGTACGTGTATGCATTTGTGTTTGGCTGATTGCTGTCACATGGTACAGGGGGAGTGGAAAAATACATAACTTTTAAAATTGTCAGAAAAGAAATCTACTACTCATTTGAAGTTCAGACTAAGTGCTATTGCATTGTCTTGTTATCTTGCATTTGTTGATTATGCAAATCTACTGTGGTGACTGGTCCTTTAATGTGTGTAGAATGGTTTCTATTTTTCTATGTAATGCCTTAATTACGGTAAGCCTGCTAGTTTGCAGGTTGCGGTCCCAAATATAAACCGTGGATGCAATATCTGTTTATCCGGGGTCAGTCCCATGTTGTGTTTTTTTGTTTTTTTTCTCTCCCTCCCTCCCCCCGCATTGTTCCACTGGCAGAAGGAATCATTTTATTTTAGTCAAATAGCTGATTTTAAAATCTTGTCTTGGAATGTAGGAGGAATTTCCTCTCCCATGAAACGTAAATTAATTATAAAAACTTTGGCCAAATTTAACCCTGATATTGTCCTTCATCAGGAGTGCATCTTAAAGCTCAAGAAGCCACTAAACTTAAGATAAAATGGGTAGGAGAGGTGATCACTATCTCATCTACAAATAGGAAATGTGGCGTTGCCATCTTAATCAATAAGGAGCTTGATTATAACGTTATACATGTTGATTTAGATCCTGCTTCCAGATTTATTATACTACAAATCCTTATAAATATTAAATATACTATTTGCAATAAATATGGGGAAAATAAAGAAAATCAGAAAGCTCTAAATACTTTAATAAGTTTTGCCATAATTTGAAGCTGTTTGATATTTGGCGAATTATAAATTTGATTCACAGCTTTTCTCCTGTGAATCAAAAGCTCATAGAACCTTTTCACGGATTGATTTATTTTTAATCTCTGAGTCCCTGTCTATTCTTAGAGTTGATACCGGAAAAGGTTAGATCTTGGTATCGGACCACGCGATTATCTCCTTATCATTTCTCCTCTCTGGCAAAACTCAATCTAAAACTGCAAGATTATTTTATCTTCGCCATCTTTATAATAATCCTAGGTTTGTATCATGGTTAAAACAGAAATGGAAGGATTATTGTACTCATAATATTTCATATTTTAACAAAATAGAAATCTTTTGGAAGCCTCTAAAGCTGTTTTGCGGGGCGAAATAAAGGCGTATTTAAATATTTGGAACAAAAAGAACAGGGCTCGTGAAGTGCAACTAGCAAACCAAGTCAGAAGTACCTATAAAAAATATTATATGGGACGGTCTTTTATAAATTGGAATAAATATTTAGATATAAGAAAAGAGATTTATTTTTAATGCAAAAAAGCACAAGAAGAAGAATCCAAAATGAATCTCCACTTTAGGAGTTTCCATGGTTGTTCAGCAAAGAACTTAGCCAGACTCATTAAAAACAGAAATAAGAATTTTTTTATATCTGCTATTAAAGATGGTGATAATCGATTTACCCACACCAAATAAATTAGTAATGTCTTTCTTAAATACTATCAACAACTCTATGAGGTAGTAGACACAAATACTCATAACCAAGACACTTTTTGGTCTAAGACTTTATTACCCAAGATAAAGAAGGAGGATCTGGATACTCTTAATGTTCCTATTACTAAGGAGGAGATCAGAAAAGCGATCAGCAAATCTAAATTAAACAAAGCTGCTGGCCCTGACTGTCTCCCAGTACAATATTATAAGAGTCTAGCTGAAGATCTGATTCCATCGTTAGAAAAACTTTTTAATAGTTTCTTTCATTCAGATAACCCTATATCAGTCCTTTTCTCTGCAGCAAATATTTAGTTGATTCTGAAGAAAGGTAAAAACTCAGAAGATCCAGCATCTTATAAACCCATCTCTGTGCTAAATACAGATTACAACATTTTAGCTTCTATTATTTCCATTAGATTGGCTTCTTGTCTCGATAAACTTATTCATCTTCACCAGTCTGGTTTCATGTCATCCAGAAATCCTGCAAAAAAATCTATGCAAATTAATTACTTTTGTCGACTATTCATGGGATCTAGACCAATTTAAGAAGAAGAGTCCTTATAAGGATCTAGCTATTCTAACTCTAGACGTTGTTAAAGCATTTGATTGTATCTCTTGGGGACATCTTTTCAAAACTCTGGCAAATTTTGGTTTGAACAATTTGTTTCAATTTATACACAAGCTATATCAAAAGCCAATATCTTTTCTGCGTATTAATGGTACTCTATCCTCTAAAATAACGCTGCGGAGAGGTACTAGACAGGGTTGCCCTCTATCGCCCCTTCTTTTTAACATTGCCCTAGAGCCTTTACCGGCACGGTTAAGAGATGTATTAACAGGGATTTCTCTTGGTACCCAAAGCTTAAAAACCTTACTTTATGTGAACGATTTATTAATATTTCTGGAAAACACGTTTAATCAATCCCATCCACAGTCCAGTGTCTAGAGGAGTTCAGCTCCATTTCAGGATACAAAATCAATTTAGAGAAAAGTGAACTCATGTGGGTTGGAAAACATACCACTAAGCCTTCAAAACTCGTTCAGAGTGGTCAATACCATTAAATATCTTGGACTAGAAATTCATAAAAACCCTAAACATTGATATAAAGCAAACTTTATATTGCTTTTTCAGAAGATTAAAGAATATCTTGAGTTATGGGCAGCCTTTCCATTATCTATACGGCTCGCATTAATTTAATTAAAACAATTATTTATCTGCGTATTCTCTACCCTCTTCAAAATCTACCTTTTTACATACTAAGTAAAGATTTACGTAAGCTATCCTCATGGTTCTCCAAATTTATCTGGAACAGCAAGAAACCCTGCATCTCTCTTAATAAACTCTCGCAAAAATATATATCAGCCGGTTTAGCTCTCTCAAATCTTAGATTCTACAATTGGGTTGCTATGCTTAAAATTTCTATAGACTGGATTGCCCAGACTAATATAGTTTCTTCTACTGATATGGAATCACATCTTATTGCTCCCTGGTTCTTAAAGGCTATATTACATTGTCCAAAACGGAATCTACCTTCGAATGTCGTTTCTCTCATTTCAATTAAAAATATAATTTTGGCTTGGTATAAATTCTGCTCTTTCCTAAATATTGATTATACCTTCTCTGAATTTTTGCCCATAATCGGTAACCCGCAATTTACCCCATGTATAAATCAAAAGGTGTTTAAATTTGGCTAGAAAAAGGTATCAAAGATATTCGACAATTGATAGATGAGAACCAACAAATAATAGTTTTTTTGATATTATCTCCCATTTGTTTTATTTAACTTTACATTTAGTCCCCATATAATTGTTCATAAGTGTTTGACAAGTCTATGAGATAGGGTTATTTAGGTAAGAGTTATTGCCCAAGTTTGCATATATAATAATATTTGTTCAGGTATAAAATATAAGATGACTATAAATAAGTACATCTATTTGTGTATACATACATATATACTCTGTACAATTATATATTTCTAGTAAAGCAATTTTTTCTCTTTCATCCTTTTTACTATGGGACACTAAGGGTTAAATATCTTTTAGGAAGGTATACACATTGATTTCTGCTGTCTGTTGTAATTATTTTCAGGTGTTCCATAGTAAGTTAACAGATGCCTATAAAAGGATTCAAGTGCCAGTTGCTACCTAGGTATCCGATGACGGTTTAGGCCGAAACGCGTTATACCACTCAGTCTGTACTTGCAAGTATTTTATCTATATGCTGCTTTTATGTAATAAATGCTGATTCAAATATATATATTTTTCCTGAGCTCCGTTTTTTCGTTTTTGAAAACCAACAAATACTTCCCCAAGAGGTAATCTTCCAATATTATGACCTTCCTCGATCAAATACATTTGCTTATTTTCAAATACGACATTATATTTTCTCGCAAAAGTGGCATCTCTCTCCCGTGGCCTGATATCAAGATCTGTATCCAGAAATTTATATCCGGCAATGCTTCAATCTCTTTAATGTATGACATTATGCTCACTAAACAAAGCTTACTATTTATGGATAAATTGTGCAGCTTTTGGTTGCCCAATTTCCCTACAATAGATTCCGATAAAATTAAACTAAGCTTTGCTACTATTGCCAAATGTCAAATTTATGTGAGCTGGAAAGAATCACATATGAAACTCATTAATGATTTTTATTTATCTCCCCTCAAAAACATAATTTATGTAAGAACTTACCTGATAAATTAATTTCTTTCATAGTGGCAAGAGCCCATGAGCTAGTGACGTATGGGATATATATTCCTACCAGGAGGGGCAAAGTTTCCCAAACCTCAAAATGCCTTTAAATACACCTCCCACCTCACTCACACCTCAGTTTAACGTATAGCTAAGTAGTGAGGTGTAAAAAAGGAGTAAAAAGCATACAGAAAGAGGAACTGGAAAATATAATATGCTTTATATAAAAAATCATAACCCCCAAAAAATAGTGTGGGTCTCATGGACTCTTGCCACTATGAAAGAAATGAATTTATCAGGTAAGTTCTTACATAAATTATGTTTTCTTTCATGTAAGTGGCAAGAGTCCATGAGCTAGTGACGTATGGGATATAATACCCAAGATGTGGAAGTTCACGAGTCACTAGAGAGGGAGGGATAAAATAAAAACAGCTATAACCGCTGAGAAATTAAATCCAAAAAAATATTTATGTTTTTCTTAAAAATATAAAAAACTCAAATCAAAGGCTCTAGACTCAAACTGAGACAGCTGCCTGAAGAACCTTTCTACCAAAGGCTGCTTCCAAAGAAGCAAAAGCATCAAAATGGTAAAATGTAGTAAATGTATGCAAAGAAGACCAAGTTGCTGCTTTGCAAATTTGATCAACTAAAGCTTCATTCTTGAAAGCCCAAGAAGTGGCAACTGATCTAGTAGAATGAGCTGTAATTCTCTGAGGCGGAGACTGCTCCGCCTCTAAATATGTTTTGTGAATCAACAGTTTCAACCAAGATGCCAGAGAAATGGCAGATGTTTTCTGACCTTTCCTGGAACCAGAAAAAATAACAAATAGACTAGAAGTCTTTATGAAATTTTTAGTAGCCTCAACATAATATTTCAAAGCTCTTTCCACATCCAAAGAATGTAAAGACCTTTCAAGAGTATTCTTAGGATTAGGACACAAGGAAGGAACAACAAATTCCCTATTAATGTTGTTAGAATTCACAATTTTAGGCAAACATGTAAACAAAGTCCGCAAAACAGCTTTATCTTGATGGAAAATCAGATAAGGAGACTCACAAGAGAGAGCAGACAATTCAGAAACTCTTCTAGCAGAAGAGATAGCAAAAATAAATAACACTTTCCAAGAAAGTAATTTAACATCCAGAGAATGCATGGGTTCAAAAGGAGAAACCTATAAAATCTTCAATACCAAATTGAGACTCCAAGGAGGAGAAATAGATTTAATAACAGGTTTGATACGAGTCAAAGGGGACTATCTATCAAGCTCCGAACGGAGCTTTAGGGCCCGTGTTTCTGGTGAGCCTGAAGGCTCGCCAGAAACAGCAGTTAGGAAGCAGCGGTCACAAAAACCGCTGCTCCATAACCCTGTCCGCCTGCTCTGATGAGGCGGACAGGAATCGCCGGAATTCAACCCGATCGAGTACGATCGGGTTGATTGACACCCCCTGCTGGCGATTGGCCGCAAGTCTGCAGGGGGTGGCATTGCACCAGCAGCTCACAAGAACTGCTGCTGCAATGCTGAATACGGAGAGCGTATTGCTCTCCGCATTCTGCGATGTCTGTCAGACTTGATCCGCACTGTCGGATCAGGTCCGACAGACATTTGTTTTTTTTTTGTTTTTTTTTGTTTTTTTTTCCTTTTTTTATTGAGGGAAAAGCTGTACATAGAGAAATTACAATACAAAAAAAAAATCAGGATACATCTTCATCTTATATAATCAACATGGGATTGCATCTTAAATAAAATAACATAGAAAAGATTTTCCCCATTTTACTTGCATTTTATACATCTTTCCCGATGTTTTATCGATTTAGATTTACTGGAATATTTTTTCTTTCCCCCCCCTTATACTATTTTCTCTTTTCTTACATTCTTTGTACGGAACATCTATATATACAATGATACACTTTAGATAAGTTATACTGTTCCTTATACGTTTCCTTGAGTTCTCCTGCACAATATTACTGTTATTTATCTTAATTTCTCACCAGGGGCTAAAAAAAACCCCTCCATTATATAATAGAGCAAGCACAAAAAAAAACCAAGAAAGATCACCAACATATTAAAAAACAGTGCCCAACAGGGGGGGGGGGGGGCAGGGGGGAGGAGAGAGAAAAAAAAAAGGAAAAACCCTCTAATATTACAAAAAATTTGTTATGAGCATACCCAATTTGGAGGTAATGAGCCATTTACAATTAATTCTAGAAAGGGTATAGAGTCTTGAAATGTAGATAATATCTGGTGTTGCACTATAATAGGTGATATGTATATATACTTTTTCCATTTCTTAAAAAATGTGTTCACCTGGTTCTCTGCCCCCTTATCCAATCCTATGGTCTCTATCATAATCTGACCTCTCATATGATTCAGAAATTCCGTTAAGGACGGAGCATTTTTATGCTTCCACTTTTTGCATATTTCATTTCTTGCGCTCAGGATCGCCGTGTTTATAAATAGTCTGTCTCCGATATTGTGTGTTGGATACAGAAAAAAGACATGTTTTGCCACTATTTCTGTCCTGTCGTTTACATTTCTATTTATCCAGTATTGGATTATACTCCAAAATTGTGTGACCTTTGGACAGCTCCAGAAATAGTGCAATAAATCCGAATTTGGTCTATGGCATTTGGGGCAGATCTGCTGGAGTTGAGACCACTTGGCAATTCTGGATGGGGTTAGATAAAAATTGTTAATTACCTTGTATTGGGACTCCCTTAGGTTGATTCTATCTGTGGCTTCTAAAGTTTTCTTTATGCTATCTGTTATGTCTTTTTCCTGGAGTTGTGGAAAATACTTTAGAAATTTTTGTTTAATCAATTTGATGTGGCTTTCTCCCTCCTGAACCATGATGTACTGGTACCAAATTGATATTGATCTATTACCTGCTTTGTATAGTTTGATGCCTGACTCTATATTCCTCTGAGTCCAATTCATGCCGAACCTTTTTTCTTATTCGTTTATAAAATGGCGAGTCTGTAGGTAAGCATAGAAATGTTTAACTGGCAGATCGAATTCCTCCGTCAGCTCTACGAATGGTCTAATTGAGCCTGTCAAAGATTCTTTCAATTGTGATGCGTAAATCAACCCTTTATTTTTCCAGACATTAAATATTTCATTACTATATCCTGGTAAGAAGGCTGGATTACCGCATAGCGGAAGATGGTTGGAGATCTGGAATTCTATGCCGGACAGACATTTGTTAAATATGCCTCAAAGCCTGAACAAAACAGGGAATATCAGGAAGCTTAGCAATCTTTCTATGAAATAAGACAGAAAGGGCAGAAATTGTCCTTCCAAAGTATTTGCAGACATTCCTTTATCCAAACTATCCTGAAGAAACTGTAAAATCCTAGGAATTCTGAAAGAATGCCAAGAATAATTATGGATGGAATACCATGAAATATAGGTTTTCCAAACTCAATTAAATAGAATTACAAGCCTGTATCATAGAGCTAGTCACTGAGTCAGAGAAACATCTATGACTAAGAACTAAGCGTTCAATTTCCATGCCTTCAAATTTAGAGATTTGAGATCCTGATGGAAAAACGGCACTTGAGACAGAAGGTCTGGCCTTAAAGGAAGTGGCCAAGGCTGGCAACTGGACATTCAGACAAGATCTGCATACCAAAACCTGTGAGGCCATGCAGGTGCTATCAGAAACACATACGTTTTTTCCATTATGATCTTGGAGAACACCCGCGGAAGAACCAGAGGTGGAAAAATCTAAGCAGGTCGGTAAAACCAAGGAACTGCTAACGCATCCACTATGTCCGCCTGAGGATCCTTGGACCTGGTAAGGTATCTGGAAAGCTTCTTGTTTAGACAGATGCTGGACAGATAGCTCAGAATGCTAATGCACTGTGGCTGAGCTCTGTAGCAACCCAAGGGTTGCAGGTTTGATACCCGGTGAGGTCCACTCAGCCTTTTATCCTTCCGAGGTTGATAAAATGAGCAGTGCCTTGAGACCCTTATGGGTGATTAGCCATGCTTTACAAGTACCCGATACATACATACATCCAGACAAGAGGACATCAGATCTATTTCTGGAAGACCCCACATCTGTACAAGATGAAAAAACACATCTGGATGGAGAGACCACTCCCCGGGATGTAAAGTCTGATGGCTGAGATAATCCGCTTCCCAATTGTCTACACCTGGGATATGAATCGCAGAAATTTGACAAGAGTTGGATTCCGCACAAGAAAGTATCCAAGATACTTCTTTCATAGCTGAAGGACTGCAAGCTCCCCATCCTGTAAGACTTGCATCTGTTGAGATCAAAGTCCAGGAAGGATGAACAAAGGAGGCCTCTTGAACAATAAGGTGAGTCAGAGAGAGTTGAGTGTTAGGATTTAAGTATATCAGTTGTGATATCTGAGTATAATCCCTGCACCATTGGTGCAACATGCAAAGCTGTTAAGGATTTCTAAAACACAGACTCTACCAACCTTGACAAATATTTAGCCATAAATAAAGTTGCTAAAAAAGAGCACTGAATTACTGACTCAAGGCATTTATACAAACAATATATAACAACTTTACTTAAAAAGTGCTCAATCCATAGCTGAGAGTGTCTTATATAATAAAAGTATATACTTACCGTTTAAGACACCCATCCACATATAGCAGACAGCCAAACCAGTACTGAAACATATCAGCAGAGGTAATGGTAGAGGAGTATAATGTCGATCTGTAAAGGGAGGCAGCAGATGAATCCCTGCGACCGATTTTCAGAGAGTCTTAGAATAGATTTCCCATAGGCGAAAACATGGTGTACTCCCTTCACATCCCTCAGACAAACACAGAGGAATTGGGCTTCAAAATGCTTAGAAGCGCCTTTCACAGAAGAAAATCAAGCAATACTTGCTTCACCGCCTCCACAAGGAGGCAAAGTTTGTAAAACTGAGATGTGAGTGAGGTTGGAGGTGTATTTATGCTCCACCTCTCTGGGAGTCCCTTCATTGGCTCCCCATTCACAGCAGAATTAAATTCAAAATTTTCACCCTTACATACAAAGCTCTCACCAACGCCGCTCCCCTCTATCCTCCCCGCTATCCTCTCTAATAAACACGTATACTCCAGCCCGCCCACTAAGATCCAACAATGACTTGCTCCTTGCATCCGCGACTATCACCTCCTCTCATGCTAGAGGAACACGCTCCCTCGATACGTCAGGCTTTGCCCTAATCTTTCTTCTTTTAAATGCTTCTTGAAGACTTTTCTCTTCAGAGAAGGCTACCACCCAACTCAATAATAAATTAATTTCACTTACCTAACTTTTCCCTCATCTAACTCTGCATTAACATCTTTCTCAATCTTGCAGTCCTTACCTCCTGTTTCTCAACCTCCTACCCTTCTAGATTGTAATTTCCCACAGGAATAGGGCCCTCAATTCCTCCTGTATGTGTTTGTAATTTTTGTCCTGTCTCTTACAAGTTTTATATAATTGTTTTATTTAAATAAATTGTATCCATGGACAGCGCTGCGGAATATGTTGGCGCTTCATAAATAAAGTATAATAATAATAAAAACAGAATTTATGCTTACCTGATAAATTTCTTTCTTTAGCGATGTACCGACTCCACGGATTCATCCTAACTTGTGGGATATTGTCCTTCCTGACAGGAAGTAGCAAAGAGAGCATCACAGCAGAGCTGTCTATATAGCTCCCCCATTACCTCCACCCCCCAGTCATTCGACCGAAGGCCAAGGAAGAAAAGGAGAAACTATAAGGTGCAGAGGTGACTGAAGTTTACATAAAAAATACTATCTGTCTTGAATAGACAGGGCGGACCATGGACTCGGTACATCGCAAAAGAAAGAAATTTATCAGGTAAGCATAAATTCTGTTTTCTTTTGCAAGATGTACCGAGTCCATGGATTCATCCTAACTTGTGGGATACCAATACCAAAGCTTTAGGACATGGATGAAGGGAGGGACAAGACAGGAACCTAAACGGAAGGCACCACTGCTTGCAAAACCTTTCTCCCCAAAATAGCCTCCGAAGAAGCAAAAGTATCAAATTTGTAAGATTTGGAAAAGGTATGACGCGAAGACCAAGTCGCAGCCTTACAAATCTGTTCAACAGAAGCATCATTTTTAAAAGCCCATGTGGAAGCCACCGCTCTAGTGGAGTGAGCTGTAATTCTTTCAGGAGGCTGCTGTCCAGTAGTCTCATAAGCCAAACGGATGATGCTTTTCAGCCAAAAGGAAAGAGAGGTAGCCGTAGCCTTTTGACCTCTATGCTTTTCAGCATAGACAACAAAGAAGATGATTGATTGAAGATAAAATAAAACTAACAGTTTAACACCTCTTCTCTTTACTCTTCCTGCTTAGAGCCAGCAAAGAGAATGACTGGGGGGTGGAGTTAAGGGGGGAGCTATATAGACAGCTCTGCTGTGGTGCTCTCTTTGCTACTTCCTGTCAGGAAGGACAATATCCCACAAGTTAGGATGAATCCATGGACTCAGTACATCTTGCAAAATAAATAATATATATATATATATATATATATATATATATATATATATATATATATATATATATATATATATATATATATATATATTGTATTTATAATCTAGTGTCTCTACATATACTATTACCTCTTAACTGAAACAAACTATACCTGTGTTGCTCATCAAGACTTCTGAATACATTACACCTATTTCCCAGAGACATGTCTTAATAACACCTCTGCACCTCCTTCAGCAGTTGACTCCCTAATCCTAAACTAATCTCCCAAACTTCCTTTTGATTGCAGTGGTTGATTTCAGGGATAATTTGTTCACCAACAAGGCACATGAGTCATACAAAATAACATGCCAGATGTTTGAGGCATTGACAGATAAATTAATTAGACACACAGGGGCTGTTCCTAGCTAGCACCAGCGAGTGGCCAAGCTGCTGCATTTTATTGTCTAGGTTCCTTTTCAAAAGGAAGAGATAAGGACAGATTCTGTTTTATGTGTTCATGAATAGAGGAAATGCTTTTAAGGTCGCTAATTGTGCTTTAGAATAATTATGACAATATTCAGGATGATTATTAACAATTAACACATGTTATTATGACCCTTCCATTTGGCTCCTCTAAATAAATGCCTGCTTCTATCCTTCCAGCACCACAACTTAAATAAAACCACACACCACAGGAGGTTTGATTCTGTGTGCAGATACATACATTGCAGAATAAACCATTATTCATTGACTGTTAAGTGAATGTCTTTAAACCATTCTCCAGCTGTGAAGATTCTAAAAACAAACACCTTCTGGTTACTAACAAAAATTTAGTTTGCATACAAATATTTGATCCGATAAACTTGACAGAATGAAAACAATCTACATAGATTCCTGTAACAATTGCATTTTTGTGAAGTGTGTTTTTTACCCCTAAAGAGAAATAGAAGTCAAATGTAATGTTTTGTGATTCAGATTTAGAGCCTATATTTAAAATAAATAAATAAAACCCTTTCAAATTATTTTGTGATTAAATGTACCTGTTATTCTTTCTATCCTTTTCATGTCTTTTCTTGAGCCTATATCAATATGTTGCCAACAAAGAATACCAAAATAAGGAAGTGAATTTGATATCAGGTGTACATCGGAAACTTTTTAAAAATGTAGTTCTTTATAGGAGTAATACAAGTCTAACTTTGACTTTCACATTCTTTAAAAAATTTTTTTAGCAATCATCATTTTAATGCCAGGTTAGAACTCACTAAATATTAAGTCACATTTTAAATCCAACAAGAAATGTGTGTTGTAGCATAACTAATCCTACAGGATAGGTTCCTCAGCGGCTAATGTGAAGAAAAACAAACTTTACACTACTGGTAGACTGAAATGTACCTCCAGTGGCATAAAAAAGTAGTTCTGTTCATAACAGGAATATTCATTTTTCAGAACAAATGCTGAAATAATAATTTAAAAAACACTTTTAGATTAAATAAAGAAAAACATTTGTTCCATTTTTTTTCCACTGAAAAAATGATTATGAGTTCCAATTAATTACAGATAGAAAATGCTAAAAGTTAAGGGATTACCTCATTAAAATATTGACAGATATATAGTTTGTGTTTCAGCAAAAAGACTGTTGATCCAGGTTTACTAATAACCTGAAGATATTATCAAACTACTGATTATCAGCTATGCATAATGCACCATTTTCTACTATTGTATTGGTTGTTTGGTTGTATCCTTTATATATATATATATATATATATATATATATATATATATATATATATATATATATATATATATATATATATATATATATATATATATATATATATATATATATATATATATATATATATATATATATATATATATATATATATACTAGTTGGTAAGCTTGCCCAGAGGGCAGTCTATGTGTTGTAAATATAAAAAAATAACAAAAATAGAACTACAGAAAATAATAAACAAATTATCAAAAATTTAAAAATGAAACCTAATCCACATGAAAATAAAAAAGACCCCCCAAAATAAAAACACCCCCTAATCTAATGCTAAACTACCAATAGCCCTTAAAAGGGCTTTTTTGCAGGGCATTGCCCTAAGTTAAACAGCTCTTTTACAGCTACAAAAAATTCTAATTCCCCCCTAACAGTAAAACCCACCACCCACCAAACCCCCCAAAATAAATAAACCTAACACTAAAAAACCTAAAACCTGAAAAGGGCATTTGTATGTACATTGTCCTTAAATGGGCATTCAGCTCTTTTAAGAAGTGCTCATAAACTTAATCTAAAAAAAAAACAACCCAAAATTAAAAATAAATAAATAAGTCTAACCTCCAAAAATGTAAAAAAATAAACCTAAGTTTAAATTAAGATAAAATTACAGAAAATAAAAAAACAAAATTATCAAACTTTAAAAAAATTAAACCTATTCCCTATGAAAATAAAAAATTCCCTCCAAAATAAAAACGCCCCATAATCTAAGAATAAACTACCAATAGCCCTTAAAAGGTCTTTTTGTAGGGCATTGCCCTAAAGAAATTAGCTCTTTTACATTAAAATTAAACAAAGTCCCTTCTAACAGTAAAACTCACCACCGACCAAACCCCCCAAAATAAAAAACCTAACACTAAAAAACTTTAACTATCCATTGCCCTGAAAAGGTTATTTGTTTGGGCATTCAGCTCTTTTGCTGCCCATCCCTAATCTAAAAAAAAAAAAAAAAAAAAAAAAACCTAAGTCTAACCCCCAGGTTGGTACTCACGGTTGCTGAAGTCACCCGGAGAAGGTCCTCTTCTAGGCATTGAAGTCTTCTTCCAAGCGGCCGACATCTTCTTCCAAGCGGGGCCCTCTTCTTTCTTCATCCAGGACAGTGGAACAGAAGACCGGCGACGGCGGAACTGAAGAACAGCAACGGCGGAACTGAAGACCGGTGACTGCGGAGCCATGGAGCGTGGAGGATCCTCTTCTTCCGATCGCCGCCATACACTGAATAGTGAATTCAAGGTACGTGATTAAAGATGGTGTCCCTGTAATTCCTATTGACTGATTTGATTCTTCAAATTCAAATCAGCCAATAGGATGAGAGCTACTGAAATCCTATTGGATGTTCAAATTATCCAATAGGAATTCAGTAGCTCTCATCCTATTGGCTGATTTGAATTTGAAGAATCAAATCAGCCAATAGGAATTCAAGGTACGCCATCTTTAATTGCGTACCTTGAATTCACTATTCAGTATACGGCAGAGATCTATGAAGAGGATCCTCCAAGCTCCATGGCGCCGCGGTCGCCATTCTTTAGTTCCAGGGTCGCCAGTCTTCAGTTCCAGGGTCACCGATCTTCAGCTCTGCGGTCATTGGTCTTCAGCTCCGCCCTCTGCTCTGCGCCGGCTTGTTCCTAGAAGATGAAAGACGAGGTCACTGCTTGGAAGACTTCACCACCTGGAACAGGACCTTCTCCGCCGGACTTCAGGAACCGTGAGTACCAACCTGGGGGTTAGACTTAGGTTTTTTTTAATTTTTTTTTGGGGGGGGGGTTGTTTTATTTAGATTAGAGATGGGCAATTCTTAAAAGAGCTAAATGCCCTTTTAAGGGCAATGCCCATACAAATGCCCTTTTCAGGGCAATGGGTAGTTTAGTTTTTTTAGTGTTAGGTTTATTTATTTTGGGGGGTTTGGTAGGTGGTGGGTTTTACTTTTAGGGGGGACTTAGAATTTTTTGTAACTGTAAAAGAGCTGTTTGACTTAGGGCAATGCCCTGCAAAAAAGCCCCTTTAAGGGCTATTGGTAGTTTAGCATTAGATTAGGGGATGTTTTTATTTTGGGGGAGATTTTTTATTTTCATAGGGATTAAGTTTAGGGATTAGTTGTTTATTATTGGCTGTTCCGATCAGCCAATAGAATGCGAGCTCAATCTGATTGGCTGATTGGATCAGCCAATCCGATTGAACTTGAATCTGATTGGCTGATTCAATCAGCCAATCAGATTTTTCCTACCTTAATTCCGATTGGCTGATAGAATCCTATCAGCCAATCGGAATTCGAGGGATGCCATCTTGGATGACGTCACTTAAAGGAACCTTAATTCGTTGGGTAGTCGTCGGGGAAGGAGGATGTTCCACGCCGGAGGTCTTGAAAATGGAGCCGCTCCTCGTCGGATGGATGAAGATAGAAGATGCCGCTTGGATAAAGAGGTCTACCGGTCCGGATGTCCTCTTCTGCCCGGATAGGATGAAGACTTCTGCCGGTCTTGATGTCCTCTTCTGCCCCATCGGATGAAGACTTCAGCCCGGTTGGGTGAAGACGACTCAAGATAGGGAGATCTTCAGAGGGGTAGTGTTAGGTTTATTTAAGGTTGGTTTTGGTTAGAGTAGGGGTATGTGGGTGGAGGGTTGTAATGTTGGGGGGTGGTATTGTGGGGGTTTTTTACAGGCAAAAGAGCTGATTACTTTGGGGCATGCCCCGCAAAAAGCCCTTTTAAGGGCTGGTAATAGAGCTGTTAACTTTTGTAATTTAGATTAGGGTAGGGAATTTTTTTTTATTTTGGGGGGCTTTGTTATTTTATTAGGGGGCTTAGAGTAGGTGTAATTAGCTTAAAATTATTGTAATCTTTTTTATTTTTTGTAATTTAGTGTTTTTTTTTTGTAATTTAGTTTAGTTTATTTAATTGTAGGTAATAGTAGGTAATTTATTTAATTTATTTAATTACAGTGTAGTGTTAGGTTTAATTGTAACTTAGGTTAGGATTTATTTTACAGGTAATTTTGTAATTATTTTAACTAGGTAGCTATTAAATAGTAAATAACTATTTAATAGCTATTGTACCTAGTTAAAATAAATACAAAGTTGCCTGTAAAATAAATATAAATCCTAAAATAGATACAATGTAATTATTATTTATATTGTAGCTATATTAGGGTTTATTTTATAGGTAAGTATTTAGTTTTAAATAGGAATACTTTAGTTAATAAGATTTAATTTATTTAGTTAGATTAAAATTATATTTAATTCATGGGGTGTTAGGGTTAGGGTTAGACTTAGCTTTAGGGGTTACTACATTTATTAGAGTAGCGGCGAGGTCCGGTCGGCAGATTAGGGGTAATACTTGAAATTAGGTGGAGGCGATGTTAGGGAGGGCAGATTAGGGGTTAATACTATTTATTATAGGGTTTACGAGGCGGGAGTGCGGCGGTTTAGGGGTTAATAACTTTATTATAGTGGTGGCGAGGTCTGGTCGGCAGATTAGGGGTTAATAAGTGTAGGTAAGGTAGCGGTGACGTTGGGGGGGCAGATTAGGGGTTAATAAATATAATATAGGTGTCTGCGATGTTAGGGGCAGCAGATTAGGGGTACATAGGTATAATGTAGGTTGCAGCGGTGTCCGGAGCGGCAGATTAGGGGTTAATTGTGTAATGCAGGTGTCAGCGATAGCGGGGACGGCAGATTAGGGGTTAATAAGTGTAAGGTTAGGGGTGTTTAGACTCGGGGTTCATGTTAGGGTGTTAGGTGCAGACTTAGAAAGTGTTTCCCCATAGGAAACAATGGGGCTGCGTTAGGAGCTTAACGCTGCTTTTTTGCAGGTTTTTTTTTTCAGCCCAAACTGCCCCATTGTTTCCTATGGGGGAATCGTGTACGAGCACGTTTTTCCAGCTAGCCGCTACCGTAAGCAACGCTGGTATTGAGGGTTGAAGTGGCGGTAAATATGCCTTTACGCTCCCTTTTTGGAGCCTAACGCAGCCCTTCAGAGAACTCTAAATACCAGCGTTGTTTAGAAGCAGCGCTAGAAAAAATAGACGCATAGCTAACGCACCCCTTTGGCCGCAAAACTCTAAATCTAGGCGTATGACTTTAAAAATGTTGTATAGATAATGGTGTCTTCCATTTAAAGCCAACGATCCCTCCAGCCTCTTATAAACCAGTTGGCTGGAAAAAGTTGATTGAATCCACTTGGCTGCTCTATTTTGTGTAAGTCAAAATATTTTTAAAGGTACAGTTTAGTCCAAAATAAACTTTCATGATTCAGATAGGGCATGTCATTTTAAACAATTTACTTTTATCACCAATTTTGCATTGTTCCCTTGGTATTCTTAGTTGAAAGCTAAACCTAGAAGGTTCCTATGCTAATCTCTAAGCCCTTGAAGGCCACCTCTTCTCTCAGGGCATTTTGACAGTTTTTAACCACTAGAGGGTGTTAGTTCATGTGTGTCATATAGATAACACTGTGCTCACGCACGTGGAGTTCCAGGGAGCCAGCTCTGATTGGCTAAAATGAATGTCTGTCAAAAGAACTGAAATATGGGGGCAGTTTGCAGAGGCTTAGATACAAGGTAATAACAGAGGTAAAAAGTGTATTTGCATACCTGTGTTATATAGGGAATTGGTAATAAATGGATTATCTATCTTTTTAAACAATAACAATTCTGGTGTAGACTGACCCTTTAAAGGGACATACAAGGAAAAAAAGAAAATGCTGTAAGGTGTGTGCTTAACTCCTGCAAATGTGTTAAACATATAGTTAAAGCCAGTTGCAGAGTACAAATATACTACTGGGAGCTAGCTGGACACATTTGGTGAGCCAATGACAAGAGGTAGTCATCAATCACCAGCTAGCTTCCAGTAATGCATTTCTGCCCCTAAACCTACCTACTGTATGTATGCTTTTCGACAAAGAATACCAAGAGAACTAAGTACATTTCATAATAGAATTAAATTGAAAAATATCTTAAAATTGAATTTTTATCTGAATATCATTAAAGTTTCATATTGAATTTCATCCGCATTTAAATAAAACCAATGTTTTAAAAAATAAGTTGACTTTTCCAGGTTTTGAAACAACTGAGTTTGACCTAAATAAGTTCTTCAAATTGTAATGTGATTGTTGTTTTCTTCCTATAAGAACCTAAAGTGCTTTATATTTTAGATTAGAGATAAATACACAGTCCCACACTTCCACAAACATATTCATTTTCATTCAACCAATCATCACCTGTACAGCAATAAGCGATGTGTAAAATCCACAATCTGTGAGACTATGGGAATGATCTAAAGCAACAACAAAATTCATATTTTAAACGTCATACAAAACAAATATTTGAACCATTCACACAAAAATAATCAGGGAAAAATTGTATTGTTAAGGTGCATCAAAAATCATAACAAAATTCTTCACCAAAAATCGTATATTAAAGGGTCAGTAAACCTTAAAAATAATGTTATATAATTCTGCACATAGTGCAGAATTATATAACATTATATTAGCCAAACTTTGTAAATCATAATATTCACTTTTTATTTTGTAAAAATACCGCTGTTTTACAGACCCGCTCTCTGTACTCTGCTGAGCGGGTCTGTTGTTTTTACTGAGCGCATCGGGCCAGCTGTATAGTCACAGCCCGGCCCGACCGCGCCATTAGACACAGTGCAGCTCGCTCCTGCTGTCAGACAGAACGGGAGCGAGCTGCACTGTGTCTAATGGCGCGGTCGGGCCGGGCTGTGACTATACAGCTGGCCCGATGCGCTCAGTAAAAACAACAGACCCGCTCAGCAGAGTACAGAGAGCGGGTCTGTAAAACAGCGGTATTTTTACAAAATAAAAAGTTAATATTATGATTTACAAAGTTTGGCTAATATAATGTTATATAATTCTGCACTATGTGCAGAATTATATAACATTATTTTTAAGGTTTACTGTCCCTTTAACAAAAAAGTAAGATTTGTATGTAATTTACACAGGAATAAATCAAATTAAATATGCACAGTGTAAATCGTAATTATAGTACACTGGATGTGCAAAAATCGCACAGAAATTTAAACTTATAAATACAAAATGCAAAGCGTAATTGTTGTTTTTTTGTAAAATGGGCTGATCATAAGCGTTCCATGGCCCGCGTATATAAAAAATGTCTCTCTAATCCCAGTGTAATTCTATAAAGATTTTCACACTGCAGATCTCACAGTTTTTTTCTCGCCAACTAAAAGGTGGCGAGCTTTTCTCAAAACAATACGAACACTTATAACCCCAATAGAAAAACAAGTGCATACTAAAATATAGGCAAATTTAAGATGCTATAAGCAGATAACAGCATAATGTAAGTTATATTGGCTGCAGGATTTTAATTTTAAAGTGCACCCCCTGCTCCCTGCTAACTTTGCACTAAGAAGCGTAGTGTCCCTCTTCAGCAAGCTTCATTACTTTTAATAGGAGCCATCTCGCCACTCGCAGGGACTGACCCTTTTTTACGATCATTCCACCGAGGCAGCCCTGTGAGAGTCAGCGAGAAAAATTATTTTTGAGCTGGCAAAGATTATATCATCGAGCTCTAAGAATGAGATGATGAATGGATATAACTATATACCTGTTCACAATTACAATACAACATTTTTGTATTTTGTTCTCAAAATGTTTAAACTTGGCTGAGTGTTTACTGTGACTTTATTTTTTTTACTTCCACGTCCCTTTTCAGTTTGACACTAATACAATTTTACAAACATCTTAGCAAACACAACCATAAAGCAAAATGTTGATAATGTCATATGTAATGTGCTGCTGTGCATTAGAAATACTAATTTAAAGGGACACTGAACCCACATTTTTTCTTTTGTGATTCAGATAGAGCATGAAATTTTAAGCAACTTTTTAATTTACTCCTATGATCAAATTTTCTTCATTCTCTAAAAAAGTGCTTTCCAGAGTTCTGAACCAAAAAAAAAAAAAAAAAAAAAAAAAAAAAAAAAAAAGCTTAGATGCCTTCTTTTTCAAATAAAGATAGCAAGAGAATGAAGAAAAATTGACAATAGGAGTAAATTAGAAAGTTGCTTAAAATTGCATGCTCTATCTGAATCACGAAAGAAAAAAATTTGGTTCAGTGTCCCTTTAAGTACTTTTATCACGCAGTACAGATTTAATCACCTGCTATTTCATGTTCACTGAGATGTTGTTTTATTTTGCTCACGATCACTAACTGCCTGTAACCAGATAAACAATGTTTATAAATATATGTTTGTATCTTTGCTACAACTTTACAGCAATCACCATGCATGTTTCCTTCCCACAGCATGAATAAAAGGCATCCTCTTTATTCACACCCAGCTGGTATGAAGTGCATAGCTACAGAAAGAAACTGCTCTGCTCGCGTTGCTATCTCAGCAGGGCCGCCCCTCTAATTTGTTTGATGCTGGTATTTAACAGCTAAAGACATAATCTTCCTGGGGATGCTGCCTTCGTTTATCATGTTTCATTTAAACATTTACAAAGCATCCACAACTAGTGCTATGGTGCCCTGAATGAAAAGAACAGTGGAGAGAGTTTAAACCCTTACTTAAAAAGACAAGGTGTATGACTGTGAACCATGATGATCAGTAAGCAAAATACAAACTCAGATAAAAGCCAATATCTATATGTTTATTGTCCATTTAAAGGGATATGAAACACATTTTTTGCTTTCATGATTCAGAAAGAGCATGCAGTTTTAAACAAGTTTCTAATTTTCTCCTATTATCAAATTTTCTTCATTCTTTTTGTATCTTTATTTGAAAAGTAGGAATATAAGCTGAGGAGCCGGCTCATTTTTGGTTTAGCACCTGGGTAGCACTTGCTGATTGGTGGCTAAATGTATCCACCAATCAGGAAGACCTACCCAGGGTTCTGAACCAATAGACAGATAGATATTGGCATTCATCTGAGTTTGTATTTTGCTTACTGATCATAATGGTTCACAGTCATACACCTTGTCTTTTAAAGAGACATTATACACCGATTATAATTTAACTGCATGTATTAAGACACTACTACAAAAAGTAATATACACAGATACTAATATAAAAACCCAGTATAAAACCTTTAAAAAACTTACTTAGAAGCTCCCATTTTAGCACTGTTGATACGGATAATCTGTAACACCCACTGAAAGTGGCTGAGAGCAGCCCCACCCCTGCATATGAAAAGACCAATTATACAAACAGAAGCAATGTGAAGTCTGTATACATCAGTATACATATAAAACTTTGGGGCTTGGTTAGTAGTCTAAAAATCAGCACAATGTTATTTATAAATAAGCAAAACTATACATTTTTACAAAAACACCCCCAGATGGGCTATATAAATTGATCATCTACAACACATTTATGCAAAGAAAAATCTAGTGTACAATGTCCCTTTAAGTAAGGGTTAAAGGGATGGTAAATGCAAGCTATATACTAAATGCCAGTCTATGTACAATGTAAAAATAATATGAGTTTAATTCATCAAAAATTCATATTTTACAACTTATTATATTAAACTATATCTAAGCGCTTCTTTACTATGTTGTCCACCATCTGCCCCAACACAAAGACAATTTTTTTCTCATCAGTAACGTTTTTTCATCTTCTAATCAAAGTCATGGTGTTTTGGCATGAAAGAAAAAATATTGCGCATGCATTAGCGACATCATGCTTCTTGTATTTTTTCATGAGTCGCATATGCGCATTACAATTTTTAAGACACACATGCCCACAGCTCATCGTATACAGCTTATACACGGACCGCATAATTTGCAACATTTTATTTTGATCGTTAGGAATGGGGAATCACGTTCTCTGAAAAAATGCAGCACATAACAAAAACATCCAGCTCCCACGGCTCCGGAGATATAAAATGAATCATTTGAGTGATTCATTGTATTCTCCGTAGCGAAAATATCAGCATGCACAAGTCGGCAAGATTGATTTTGACGGCTCAGTATGTAAACAATGATTTGCGTGACTCGCTTACATTTCAGCAGGACGGGTTACAAAGATCATATGCAATCTGTTAAAGAAAGGTCACGATCACATCATTAATATTTATAGAGGGAGTGGGGACGATATTGAAAAAAAAAAGAAAATATACAGGAAATTTAAAGGGGGCGGAGCTTCGGCATGAACGAATGGATATGTAAGTTTAAAGTTTATTACACAAGACGATTGTAAATTAAAATGATAACTTAGAGACTATTACTAACAAGTATTGATAAACAGACTAACTAGAAACCACAGGGCCCAGGTGCAATAATCTAAGAAGGCCCCCCCACCCAAAATAAAATGTGAATTTAATACATATTTTTTTTAACATTTAACACAGAAAAAAATGTGAATCAGATTACATGTTTGCAAAAGAAGGTACCATGTGCCCACAGTCTGAGCTGGTCTGACCCCCTATTACTGTATATAATGACACTGTTTAACCCACCAGTACTGTATATAGTAAGTTAGTGACACAGTCTGTAATCTGCCGGTGAGATGGCTGGCCTGACCCTACTCACTCCAGTACTTTATAAAGTGACCACAGCAGTCAGTGACATGGTCCAGCCCCCCTGTACTGTATATAGTGGTACTGTATAGTGACACTGTTTACCCCCCGCACCCCCATGCTGTAGTAACAAAGTCTGTAATTTGCTGGCTCCACAAACATACACACATACATGCATAGACACACAGTCACATACATACATACATACATACACACACACACACATAAACACCAATGGGTAAAACAGAAACATTAACCCCTGTAGTCAGAGACACTAGTGAAGCATCACATCACACTCAAATGATATCAGTGCAGGCAGTGGCAGGTCAACCATTTTTATTGAAGCTGGGCCCCCACCCTCGGGGGCCCGGTTGCAGGTGCGTCCTCTGCACCCCCTGTAGATAAACAATAATTGATGGTCTGAAATATTAAAATTTACCATCACTTTAAAACACTCTCCAGTGTTCTTTTCATACAAGGCCCCATTGCACTATTTGTGGCTGCTTTGTAAATGCCCCTCCTAGACATTTAGCTTTGCCACAGACCACTCTGCTTATCAGGCACTGATGTCTCATGCCCAGTTCCATGTTTTGAGTAGAATATATCATTAGTTAATAGGTATCATTAAAGGGATATTAAAATGTAAGAGATTGTAATACACAATTTTGCATAGTTAAAAAAAGTAATATTCTTTTATTATTTATTTTGTTCCCTTTTCCTTTAAATAATTTACAATTAAAATTCTTGGTTTTCTAAATTCCTTTCTATAAAGTAGCGGGCTCTGCCATGTTTGAAGTTAAGCTGCCCCTTATCTGTTTCCCCTGCTGAAGACAATTAGGAACAGATATAAAAGAGACTGTCCAAAAAGGAATTTCACACAGCTTTGCTTGCACAGAGGTAAAGAGAAAACTAGTTCAAACATGGATGTAATTTATAGAAACTAAACCAATAAACTTATATTTTCAAAATGTTATCAACTACATCCGCATATTATTATAAGGCTAATCTTTCTTTGACTACATCATTAGGTCTAACATGTATTTACTGTTTAACATCTTTTTAAAGGGACATAAAACCCAATTCTTCTATTTTATGTTTCAAATAGAGCATGTGATTTTAAACAGCTTTCCCATTTACTTCTATTATCTAATTTGTTAAAAAGGATACCTAGGTAGACACATGAGCTGCTGATTGGTTACTGAACATAAATGTCTCATGTTATTGGCTCATCCCATGCATTAGCTAGCTCCCAGTAGTGCATTGCTTTTTCTTCAACAAAGGATAACACGAAAATAAAGAATATAAGATTATAGAAATAAATTGGACATTTTCTTAAAATGAAATTCTGTTTCTGAATCGTGAAAAAAAAAATGTGGGTTTCATGTCACTTTAAGCATCAATACATAATTTTGCTATGTGCAATCAGTTAAAGGGGCATAAAAGAGCAAAAAGAAATGCCCTGATGTGTTTATTATTGCACTATTGTTTGCATATACAGTCGTATGCAAAAGTTTAGGCACCACTGAAAATTTCCATGATTTTCATTTATAAATAATTCGGTGTTTGGATCAGCAATTTAATTTTGATCTATCAAATAACTAAAGGACACATTAATATTTCAGTAGTGAAATTAGGTTTATTGGATTAACAGAAAATGTGCAATATGCATTAAAAAGAAATTAGACAGGTTCATAAATTTGGGCACCCCAACAGAAATATTGCATCAATATTTAGTAGAGCCTCCTTTAGCAGAAATAACAGCCTCTAGACACTTCCTATAGCCTGTAATGAGTGTCTGGATTCTGGATGAAGGTATTTTGGACCATTCCTCCTTGCAAAACATCTCCAATTCAGTTAGGTTTGATGGTTGCCGAGCATGGACAGCCCGCTTCAAATCCCCCCACAGATTTTCAAAGATATTCAGGTCTGGGGACTGGGATGGCCGTTCCAGAACATTGTACTTGTTCCTCCGCATAAATGCCAGAGTAGATTTTGAGCAGTGTTTTGGGTCGTTGTCTTGTTGCAATATCCAGCTCCGGCGTAACTTCAACTTTGTGATTCCTCAACATTATTCTCAAGTATCTGCTGATATTGAGTGGAATCCATGCAACCCACAACTTTAACAAGATTCCCATTACCGGCACAGCCCCACAGCATGATGGAATATACACCAATTTTTTACTGTGGCTAGCAAGTGTTTGTCTTGGAACGCTGTGTTTTCTTTCCGCCATGCATAACGCCCCTTGTTATGACCAAATAACTCAATCTTTGTTTCATCAGTCCACAGCACCTTCTTCCAAAATGAAGCTGGCTTGTCCAAATGTGCGTTTGCATACCTCAAGGGACTCTGTTTGTGGCGTGTGTGCAGAAAAGGCTTCTTCCGCATCACTCTCCCATACGCTGAATTGTTTTATGATGCGCAGTGACACCATCTGCAGCAAGATGATGTTGTAGGTCTTTGGAGGTGGTCTGTGTGCTGTTTTTAAATGTTCTCACCATCCTTTGCCTCTCTGATATTTTACTTTTGGGTTTAACAAGAACTGTGCCTGCAGTCTTCCATTTCCTCACTATGTTCCTCATAGTGGACACTGACAGCTTAAATCTCTGCAATAGCTTTTTGTAGCCTTCCCCTAAACCATAATGTTGAACAATCTTTGTTTTCAGGTAATTTGAGAGTTGTTTTGAGGCCCCCATGTTGCCACTCTTCAGAGGAGAGTCAAAGAGAACAACAACTTGCAATTGGCCACCTTAAATACCTTTTCTCATGATTGGATGCACCTGTCTATGAAGTTCAAGGCTTAATGGGCTCACCAAACCAATTGTGTGTCCCAATTAATCAGTGCTAGGTAGTTACAGGTATTAAAAACAACAAAATGGCAAGGGTGCCCAAATTTATGCACCTGTCTAATTTTGTTTTGATGCATATTGCACATTTTCTGTTAATCCAATAAACCTAATTTCACTACTGAAATATTACTGTGTCCTTCAGTTATTTGATAGATCAAAATGAAATTGCTGATCCAAACACCCAATTATGTATAAATGAAAATCATGGAAATTGTCAGGGGTGCCTAAACTTTTGCATACGACTGTAACTGTGTGGTTATCTCCTAGAAAGTGCTTAAACACATAGTTAAAGTAATCTTCAGAGCAACAATGGGATCTACATGGACACATCTGGTAAACCAATGACAAGAGGGATTTGTGTGTAGCCACCAATTACCAGCTAGCTCCCAGTAGTACATTGCTGCTCCTGAGCCTTCATAGATATTCTTTACAACAAAGCATACCAAGTAGGGTTGCCACCTTTCCGGGATTGACCCAGACAGTCTGGGTTTCAAATTGTGTGCCTGATTTTACAGTCTTCACAGGATTGGACATGAAAATGTTTGGGTTTACCCAGTCCCCACACTTATCTCCCAAGTAGACCTGTGTGCCCCATTTCATGAAGAGCTATTTACCTCCACAGCACTGCTCAAGTGTTGCCATAGACTACAACATTCACCATTCATGTTTACAGATAGTTTATTGTAGGCTTTAGCTGTAGAGAACTGCAGGGATCGCTGCCTAGGGTGACCATATTGCCGCTTTAAAAGGGACACATATGAAAAATACATATGTCAGGGCTGTTTAAAGAAATGTTTTGTATAAGAACCCTGACATATGTATTTTTCATATGTGTCCCTTTTTAAAGCAGCACTATGGTCACCCCGACGCTGCCACATTCCCTGTGATAACTTTTAGTGAAAGATACAGACCCCTGAGCAACTCCCCTGGTGAACATAGCAATAGAGATTTCAGTGGAGGTTGGGCTTCCAACATGGAGGTGCAAACTGCCTTCTTTTAAGCCCATTAATGCCCCACCCCATCCGCTGCGTAGATAATGGTCAGAATGACAGAATGAAAAATATCTGAGTTTTTTCTTTAATGATTTCCTGCAGAATATTGTTCAACTAATATAATACCCATACAGAACCCAATGATAAAGAGGAACAATTAAATAGTCTAAAATTAATGGGGCCACATCATTTTTCTTACCAATGAGACAAGCTGTTTGATCCCATTATATTTGAAAACATGCTAAAAAATATTATTTCCATGGCTTATATTTCAATTTGGTTTCTGCTGTCTTGTCCTTTTCTCTGATTGTTAGACAATGAGCGCTTCTTAGTCTTCATTCACAGCAAGATTAGTACGTTTCACTATATTCTATAAAGAATTGTTTTTTTATAAGGTGGCAAACTCAATGAATGAAGCATTTTTTTCCTATTCATATTTTTTTATTCAAATAGATATATTTAATTACCTATACTATCTATTTGTATTTATTTTCATAGTCCGTCAACTAAGAACCTATTCCAT
This sequence comes from Bombina bombina, assembly GCF_027579735.1. NCBI lineage: Eukaryota > Metazoa > Chordata > Amphibia > Anura > Bombinatoridae > Bombina > Bombina bombina. The sequence continues at coordinate 228,355,018 of NC_069507.1, read as the reverse complement.
AAATATAAGATTTTTTTTAAAAGATATTGCTACTGTGTGCACGGCACAAATGTGTTCGGGTTCGGCCTGAAATAAAGGTGGCCACCATAATACCAAGAGAATAAAGTGGATTTAAGAATAAAATTAAATTGATATTTATCATCAAATGTTAATAAATATAATAAAAAAATAGAGGGAACATTGCTTACTAGGCTTTGAAGCTTACTAAATCTGCTACACCCCGGAATCAAGTCTGTCTATAGCTTATTGTAATATAGATCTAATTCCAGTGATCCTAAATTTTTAAATTGATTTCTAACAATATGTTAACATCAGGACCCTATAAATACACTATTATTCTATTTTACTTTGCAATTAAACTAGTGATTAAAGTTGTATAAACTAAAAAAAGAAATTAAATTGAAAAACTCTTTAAATTGCATGCTGTATCTGAACCATGAACATTTCATTTTGATTTTCTTGTCACTTTAAAGGGTTTACCCTGAACAAAATAGTATAGTTAAAAGGAAAAAAAAAAGATAATTACTTCCAGTATTTTGAATGTGTCACTATGCTATGACTGTATACAAGGGCAGCACGTAACAGCTTGGTTTTATGACACCTTGCCACGCCAATGCTCTCCAAAGAGAAATATAGGGTTGCCACCCTGCCATGATTTTACATGGCTGGTATTTTAACCCTTTAATCGTGTTTTACAACACGTGGTCAGCTCAGCCCCCTGTATAATTCCCAGAAACTACTAGATGCCAAGAAATAAAATAAAAATGTTTAAGCACTATACATCACATTATAAAAGGACATCAAAAAGGCCAAAACATACCCTATACCCCGTATTTTAAAGCCCAGATGTCCCTCATTAAAATAAAACCCCTAGAAAAGTTTTAACCATAGTGATCACCTGGTGTGAATAAATGTGCATTTATTTGAGTAGGGGCTCATGGGAGCCCCTATGTGTAAACCACAGTTAAATAATTATACCAAAAGGTACTAATTTATATAAACATAACCCCTTGTTCTTTTGACGATAGAGTTTAGAAAAAAAACACACTTTTCATTACAACCTTGTTTACTAAAACTGTTAATACATATTTTTTTTTTTTAAATAAAGGGGTATTTAGGCACTTATAACAATGCATCAAAAATGACCTAACTACCCCCATGGCCCCATTTAAAGCCCAGAATCCCCTTTTTAAAATAAAGCTCATGTAAAGTAATAGTGATCACCTGATATGAATAATTGTCCATTTATTTTCATAGAGACTCATGAGAGCCCCTATATGCAAATCAAAGTTATATAACTATACCAAAATACCCTTATTTATATGAGGATAATTCCTTTTGACTACAGAGGTTAGAAGAAGAAAAAAAAACACATGCACACATTATTGTTTGCAAAGTTTTTTACTAAAATTTTTATAAAAATATACATTTTTTCAAAACTTTTATTGCATGGTTCTCACATGTCATGATATATTCATAAAATAACATAAAAGTTTAAATCTGATAGGTCTGCTGAACCCCCCCCCCCCCCCACAATATTTAATATGTTTGGGTTTCGCACTGAAAATTACCTTTAGTGGAGATTAAATGTGACTAGCATGTAAAAACTCCAAAACAGCTCAGCACAGGGGTGGAGATGGTTCATTAATTAAAGGACCACTAAATACAGTATAATTCCATAATTAACAAGTTCATAATAAATAGGCTTACCATCATTTTTAGAGGTGAAACTGGGACCACCTGGTGCGGTGCCAGTGGGGGTGTGGTCAGGAGCGTGGTCAAGGGGGCGTGGCAATTACAGGTCCTTTTAAAGTAGTAGCTTTTATGTGTGTAATGTTTCGTGGATACTCTACCCTTCCTCAGTCAAACAAGTGAATCACAGTTTAAATAGACCATAACACCACCCCCTAGTGAAAAAGGCACCATTACGTTGTCATGGCAAATAAATCATTAATCTAAATCTCAGATTCTAAATAATGCCAAACATCAAGCATAATTATCACTTTCATAATGATCAATTTCACAATTTAATATCTGCAGTGTAATATGTGTTTTATGTGTCTAATTAAGGAACAGAGCCAAATACTGATAAGGCATAAATATAAAATTGAATGAAAGTAAAAAAGAAACACGTACCTGCTAAAGCTGTTTAAGAGGCTACTCTATACCATAATGCAGGAAGATTACAGCCAAAATGCTATCCTGCATGAAATAAAGCAAGATCCAGGCCAAAAATCCTGCCTGTCTGTACTTCCTAGTCATACCCATATGATTCCCCTAAAGGTGTATTACCGGCAATGTCACCAGGGGTCGGGGGGGGGGGGGGTGTTAAATTCTTAGAAAAATAAACCAAGTAGTACTACAAAATAAAAAAAAACTATGCTGCTCACTCAGCCTGTATTACTAAATGTAAACTTTGAAGGACACAAACGTTAAGCTAAGCAGGGCTGTATGTAACAAAGTACCAGCATCTATATATGCTGGAGATCCTCAGTCCAGTCATTTTGAATAATGTGTCTGGGTTTCAGGTGGTCTGAAACACGGACACATGATTTGAAACCTGAAGGTGGCAACCCTACTGGGACAGAATGAACAACTGGGTGGGACACTGGGACAGCGCCTCCAAACCGGGACAATCCCAGTAAAAGTGGGACCTCTGGTAAGCCTAATAATAAAAGACAATGTACAAAGACTTACTCTGAATTTCAAATAGGCAGATTTTTTTTCCCTGACAAATATAAACAACAAATATTTGCTGGCCCCCATATCATGTGATAGCCATCGGCCAATCACATACTAGTATGTATACCCTATGAACTTGTGCACATGCTCAGTAGGAACTGGTGCCTCAAAACTTGTGTATATATAAAAGAAATTTAATAGAAGTATTGGAAAATCTCCTAAAATTGCATGATGTATCTGAATTATAAAAATTCGATTTTGACTTTAGTGTACCTTTAAGGGGTTTAGCTTAAGGTCAATGCATAACAATAAGAATAAATATAGAAATAAACATCTTATAATAGTGAAACATAATCTAAGTGTGTCTGAATCTAAATATGAACAAACAATCATGCAAAGGGACATGAAACCAAACATTCCAATTTACTTCTATCATCTAATTTGCTTCATACTTTAGATATCCTTAGATGAAGAAATAACAATGCACATGGGTGAGCCAATCACAAGAGACATCCATGTGCAGCCACCAATCAGCAGCTACTGAGCCTATTTAGATATGATTTAAAAAATGATATCAAGAGAATAAAGCTAATAGGGGATAATCACTTGTGCTGCTTTCTGGGAGTCAAGAAGGAATAATGTATAATCCCAGTATGTTTTTGATAAACATAATAAAATATGATGCAGCAGGTAATGGTGGCATCAGGGCCCATAGCAACCAGTCTATACATAGGTGTTAGCAGAATAAGTAAATCCTAATGCAGGGGAACCTTTTATTAGTGCAGGTTGTAGATTTATCTATTTATCCTTATTCCGAGCAGCATGTACGTCTGAGCTACCTTGGGGGGACCGGGGAGAAGCTCTGTTGAGTAGGTCTTCTACTGATGAGGAGTTAGGGGAGCATGAGATTTCTCCTATCCTCCAGATCCTATAGACGCAAAGCTGCCATTACACAAATGTACTCCCAAGAACACAACCACTACACAGTATAATAATATTAGCCACCTAAACCTGCAAAACATAACGCATGCGCAGTGCACTGCAGAGACCGGCAGCTACTCATTCTCATACCAAGGAGCCTTGCCTTGTTGCCTAGTAACCAGGAAAGCGTCAATGCGGCCTAGAGCTCAGTACTGCGTTAGCTGCAGTCTGGGACTTCTACCCCGGAGTTTGACGATAGGACAAGATGAGTTACGGCCGGTGCAATCAGTCCCGGGAAGTCCGGGCTTCCTATGAGCTAAAACAGGCGGCTGCTGAATTCTACAAGTCCCGCAATGTTCCTGAAAGGCTGGAGGAGGCGCTGAACAGCACATTTTATGTCAAACCAGAAGACGTCTACGGGCACTTGGTACGCGCATCAGCCTTCTAGTCTGTGGGAACAATTGGTATAGATAAAAACTTGTATGTTCGTGTAACACGGCCAAATAGTGCACAGGGAGCTCCACTTTTTATTGTAAGATATATTATGGAAACGTACAGTGTCCTCCCAAAGTGCTACTCAACAACATAATCAATTCAAAATGGTGTGATAGTCAAACATATAATGTAAAAGCAACTAATGAACTTTGTAAGTCTGTCTATCTATATCTATCTATCTTATCAATCTAGTTGTCTATCTATCATCTATCCATCCATCCATCTATCTATCATCTATCTATCTATCTATCTATTTTATCTATCATCTACCTATCTATTATCTATCTATCTTATCAATCTAGCTGTCTATTTGTCTATCTATCTATCTATCTATCTATCTATCTATCTATCTATCTATCTATCTATCTATCATCTATCTATCTAATCAATCTATCTGTCTGTCTGTCTGTCTGTCTGTCTGTCTGTCTATCTATCTATCTATCTATCTATCTATCTATCTATCTATCTATCTATTTTATCTATCATCTACCTATCTATTATCTATCTATCTTATCAATCTAGCTGTCTATTTGTCTGTCTATCTATCTATCTATCTATCTATCTATCTATCTATCTATCTATCTATCTATCTATATCTATCTATCTATCTATCTATCTATCTATCTATCTATCTATCTATCTATCTTATCAATCTATCTGTCTATCTATCTATCTGTCAATCTATCTATCTATCTATCATCTATCTATCGTCTAAGAAAACCAACTAGAATATCAAACCAGTGTAAAGTAAAAATAAATAAATATTTTTTGGTAAATTTTTAACTTCGCTCCTGAGCAGTCATTGATATTCTTCAAACAACATTTATGCAATAATAATATAATATACATTTCCAATATTGTTATCTAATTCTATATTTAACATTTTAATTCTATCACTGCTGATTTTATGTTGTTGAATAGTTTTTATTTTATTTTGTATCTTATCTTGCAGGCCAATTTCTTTGCAAAATTATCCAAGACCCCAGTAATTAGTGAAATAAAGGGGAAAAAAGTTCTTGATGGAACCGGTAAAGCAACGTTGGAAGTTGAAGTGTTTTGTACAGTCCAAAACATTGACAAGGTACTCAAAGTATAACACAATGTCCATAATATCACTAATTTCTCTATTCTTAAGGTTATATTTCCCTTTAACTTAGTAAAACAGGACAAAAGGAGTAAAAACATCGCAGATGAAGGAAAACAGATACCTGTCCTCTAAAATTATTAGTGTCAGCATTTTTTTACCATTCCCCAGTTTTGCATAACCAACACTGTTATAGAAATATACTTTTTACTTCTGTAATTACCTTGTATCAAAGCTTCTGCAGACGGCCTCCTTATCTCAGATCTTTTGACAGACTTGCATTACAGGCAATTAGTGCTGACTCTTAATTAACTTCACGTGCATGAGCATAATGTTATTTATATGAAACACATAAGCTAACAACCTCTTGCTGTGAAAAACTGTTAAATGCATTCAGATAAGAGATGGCCTTCAAGGACTTAGAAATTAGCATATGAGGCTACCTAGGTTTAGCTTTCAACTAAGAATACCAAGAGAACAAAGCAAATTTGATGATAAAAGTAAATTGGAAAGTTGTATAAAATTACATGCCCTTTCTGAATCGTGAAAGCTTAATTTGGACTTTACTATCCCTTTAAGTGCCACGTTTGAGTTTATAGGTATCAAACAAACAAAACATATAAGTCCAAAAAATGTTTAGTGGCAGAGGGCCAGATTTAGGTAAGGTTCCAGGGTAGGGACAGGAAACCCCAATTTTTTCTTTTGTGATTCAGATAGAGAATACAATTTTAAACAACTTTCTAATTTACTTCTATTATCTAATTTGCTTCATTTTCTTGGTATCCTTTGTTGAAGAAGCAACAGTGCACTACTGGGAGATAGCTGAACACCTTGGGTTAGCCAATAACATGGGGCATATATGTGCAGCCAACAATCAGCAGCTCCTGAGCCTACCTAGGTATCCTTTTCAACAATAGATACAAAGAGAACAAAACAAATAATAGAAGTCAATTGCAAAGTTGTTCAAAAATACCCACTCTATATGAATCATGAGAGAAACAAAATGGGTTTGATGTCCCTTTAAAGATGATGTATCTTGGTTTGGTTGATACAAAATGGTAAAAAAAATAAAATAAACTCTGGTAAAGCTGAGTTGAGAGTAATGTTTTGCATTGCAAAGTCTAAAAGATTGTAATAATGAATAGAGATTTATGTAAAGAAATACATAAGACGCTGATACAATACCAGATTGCTTTGCTCGCTCTAATCTCCTAAAAGCTTTGCTTTTAGTTTCTAAACAAGAAATCTTTTTAACTCAGAAGCTCTTTTGTCTTCTTTATATTTATATTTTTATATTTGTCTTCTTTATATTTATATTTTTATATTTGTCTTGTTTATATTTTTATATTTGTCTTGTTTATATTTTTATATTTGTCTTGTTTATATTTATATATTTGTCTTGTTTATATTTATATTTAAGAGATAAAAGTGTCACTGTTTTAAAAGAAGTCAGAATATGATATTAATTGAAACCACACAGAGTTCAGTTGCTCATAACCCTTTCGAGATAATGAATTTGCAAGATCTGTAAATATAGACAATGGTCCTCAGAGATGATTAACATGCTCTCGCATTGTAACTACAATAAATAGTAATGGCAGAAGCTAGGTTTTCTTCTTAAGGCAATGTCAGGATAAATAAAGAAGCATAAACTCCAAGGTCCTTATTGTAGATGTTTCTCTGTACACATTAAGTGTATCTGACTCACAATTACTATTCTGTGAATAAAATGAGATAAGTGCCAGATTTATGATATGAAAAGGGAGAATATAAATTAAATTTTTCATTAATTACTTTTTAGCCTTGATGAATAAATATCATAGAATATATATGTAATATCATCAGTCACTGAAGGGCACTCTCAGGTCTTAAATGGATTATTCTTTATTTCTTCAATATTTAAAAAGACATCAGAGTTGTCGCCGTTTCTGCATGGAGATGCTGAGACAGAGGTGAGAGCAGCTGAATTGCTGCATGTGAAAATCCTTGTATATAAGCCAAAATATTGCTGGCTTAAAAAAGCGCTTGTGAATAAGCCGAAACGTCGACAATTCTGTTGTCTTTTTAAATATTGAAGAAAGAATAATTATTTTAAGATCTGAGAGTGCCTTCAGTGACTGATGATATTATATTATTGTATGAATAAGGATTGCACCCGGGCAAGTGCTTGGACAGATCCGGATATATATATATAAAAGAGTAGAGAATGGACAAGCGCACAGAGGGGGCACCCCTGGTGAAGTATATCTATATCAAGCTCGTTCACTATAATAAATGTGTAAATGCACAATCACGTGATTCAACCTCATCCAGTATGAGGTATGAATAAGGCACTTGGTTATAGATGATCTCTCTTCCTGGTCTCCTTTCGTGATATCCACTAAGGTCCTCTTCTCCTTTTCGCATCTGGCCAAATGGGACAAGCTCAGGTACCACGTCAAGGTCCTTTCCAATACCTGAGTCCCTAACACAGCCACACAATGCAAGCTCGAGAGTGCCCCCTCTGTGCGCTTGTCCATTCTCTACTCTTTTAGAACTACCTGGGGAGGATTCTTCTTTCTAAGCAGACACTCCCATCTCGGACACAGCAGCCGGAACTAGAGGCATCTGGGGGAACAGTCATAAGCCTGATTAAAGACCGGACAACTTTGTGGACTGCCCTATATTCATTTTTTGCTGGACTGGGGTTGTATGTATGTAATTAGGTGATACAGGTAAAAGCACCAGGAGCGGTACATTAGAATATCTAAAACAGAGGACTTACCACTCCATGTTTTAACTATACCTGTATTTAGATGGGCTAATTGTGTACAATATACCATTGTAATTAGTTTATTCTGCACCTGGTTTACTCCCAAGTATCAGTGCAACATCTACGAGTGCAGACATATCCATTCTTTTGTATATATATATATATATAAAACACAACCTTAGCACTCCCTGTAAGGTAACAATGGCAGTGCAGAGTCTCCAAACACACTCCAGTATATATATATATAATGCTAAATGTTTTGCATAAAAAAGGTTATTATTTCAAAACTAACAGTTAGTGCAGGTAATGGACAGATTGCTTAGTGGTTGATAAGGACACTTCCTACAGTTCTATTTGTGAACACAAACATGCCCTACAACCATAAAAACAGCACAAGGAAATCCATGTTTAAAAAAATGCAAAAAAAATAAATATGTAATGCCCTTGTGCTTACAGGGCCGTAATAGTAAAATAAATGACATGCTCTAATTTGTTAGAGCATTTCATTTTAAGACTATCAACCCTACACTACTGTGTGTTTAACACCCACAGTAGAAGTGCTGCTTTGGGACCTGTAGAGCACTGCAGATCCCGAGCAGAAACTGCCACTAATCCAATCAGCAGTGCTAGTTGCACATCAGAGTTATGTGACTAATGCTCTGTGGGTCAGGACTGTCACTTCTACTTTGTGTTTAATACACAGTAGTGTAGGATTGATAGTCTTAAAATGACATGTTGTAAAGAATTAGAACATGTTATTTTTCGACTATCACGGCCCTTTAAGATTACATTTATTATATCAGTTTGTGTTTTTCTTTTCATTATGTTGTAGAGTGTATGCTCTTCTGTCATCTCAGCTTGTTCAGATCTGTTACACCATACGTCAGCCAATGCAAATGGATTCGGTGAAGAAGAAAGAATTAACTCCATTGATGTGGCCATTGAATGGATAAAAAATGACTTAAGCCCATTGCTGAAAGGAATTTCACCGAATGAACAGTTAAAAATTGATCAGCTACTGAGGTAAACTAGAAAATATTTATCTTTGTGAAGATTTTTATATATATATATAGCCAAAAGTATGTGGACAATCCTACTAATTATTGAGTTCAGGTATTTCAGCCACCCCCTTTGCTAAAAGGTGCATAAAGTCCAGCTCATAGCCATGAAATCTCCATAGACAAACATTGGCACATTGGCTGTACAGTGGGTCTGACTGAAGAGCTCAGTAACTTGGCACAGCCATAGGATGGCACTTTTGCCATAAGTCAGTTTGTGATATTTCTGCCCTATTAGGGCTGCCCCTGTCAACTTTAAGTGCTATTATTGTCAATCGAAAGCGTTTAGGAGCAACAACAGCCCAGCCATAAAGTGGTAGGCCCTGCATACTCACAGAGAGCGAGCGTTGAGTGATGAAGGGCCACTTATCATTTGTTCCATCGCTCACTACGGAGCCTATATGCTTTTTTATACATTTGCATAATATGAATGTTTTCATGATCCTCTTAAATTGTTGATACATTTTAAATAATTCAAATGATATATATTATTAATTCCTACTTAGACAGATTTGTCTCCATTTAGATCAGACTGTAAATCTAGTTGGACTACAGAATCTAAGGTTATTCAGTGGTTTTGAGATATAAATCTCTCATGTTGGGTTATATAACAAGGTTTTGCACTGGTGTTTTACATTTTATACTAAATACATTTTAGAATAGCTACAATGAATGAAATCAGTTTTACTGTTCAATATCAGTATTACCCTTAAAGGGACATTAAACACTAAATACATGCTAGATAGAATGATGCATTCAAAGATTAGTCCATGACTAACATGCAGATGTATTTTTTAACCCACAGCACTTTTCCATTTTCTGTCCGTTTGGGACCAAGGCTATTTTTACATTTCTGCAGTGTTTGTGTTTAGCTGTAATTTTCCCCTTACTCATTTAATGTACCCACACATATTATATACCGTTTTTCTCGCCATTAAATGGACTTTCAAAATATACCATTATTTTCATCATATATTATAATTTACTATAATTTTTTTTATAAAATATGAGGAAAAAATGGAAAAAAAAACACTTTTTCTAACTTTGACCCCCAAAATCTGTTATACATCTACAACCACCAAAAAAAACATATGCTAAATAGTTTCTAAATTTTGTCCTGAGTTTAGAAATACCCAGGGGTCGATCCGATATAAATCAGATTTTTTTAACTTAATTCCGATTGGCTGATAGAATCCTATCAGCCAATCGGAATTCGGCGGACGCCATCTTGGATGACGTCATTTAAAGGTACCTCATTCCAAGTTCAGCGGTCGGCCGGGATGGATGCTCCGCGGCGGCGGAGCAAAGAAAGAAGATTGAAGATGCCGCCGGAAGAATGAAGACTTTGCTGCCGCTTGGAGGAAGACGTCGCCGGAGGAAGAATTCTTCTTTGCCGCTTGGAGGATGACATCGCCGGAGGAAGAATTCTTCTTTGCCGCTTGGAGGAAGACATCGCCCGGATCGGATCAGGAGTTCGGCCCGGTGTGGTGAAGACAAGGTAGGGAGATCTTCAGGGGGGTAGTGTTAGGCTTTTTTAAGGGGGGTTTGGGTGGGTTTAGAATAGGGGTATGTGGGTGGTGGGTTGTAATGGGGGGGGGGGGTATTGTATTTGTTGTATGCAAAAGAGCTGAATTCTTTGGGGCATGCCCCACAAAAGGCCCTTTTAAGGGCTGGTAAGGTAAAGAGCTTTGAAATTTGTTGAATTTAGAATAGGGCAGGGAATTTTTTTATTTTGGGGGTTTATTATTTTATTAGGGGGCTTAGAATAGGTGTAATTAGCTTAAATATCTTGTAATGTTTTTTTTATTTTTTGTAATTTAGTTTAGTTAATTTAATTGTATTTTTAGATAGATGTTTGTAGTTTATTAAATTTATTGATAGTGTAGGTGTATTTGTAACTTAGGTTAGGATTTATTTTACAGGTAATTGGGTAATTATTTTAACTAGGTAGATATTAAATAGTTAATAACTATTTAATATCTATTATACCTAGTTAAAATAATTAACAATTTACCTGTAAAATAAATATTAACCCTAACATAGCTACAATGTAATTATTAATTATATTGTAGCTATCTTAGGGTTTATTTTATAGGTAAGTATTTAGATTTAAATAGGAATATTTTAGTTTATAAATGAATTAGATTAATTTAATATAAATTTAGTTAGGGTTAGATAGAGTTAATATAGTTAATATAAATACTATAGTAACTATATTAACTATATTAACCCTAATATAATTAGGGTTAATATAGTTAATATATATAATGTAATACCTATATTAACTATAATATACTTAGGGTTAATATAGATAATATAGCTGGCGGCGGGGTAGGTAGATTAAATTAGGGGTTAATCATTTTAATAGAGATGGCGGCGGTGTAAGGGGCTTACATTAGGGGTTAATAATTTTAATATAGATGGCGGCGGTGTTAGGGGCTCACTTTAGGGGGTTATAGATATAATATAGCTGGCGGCGGGGTACGGGAGCGGCGGTTTAGGGGTTAATAACTTTATTAGGTTGCGGCGGGGTAAAGGAGCGGCGGTTTAGGGGTTAATAGCTTTTTTATTGTTAGGCTAGTGAGGGGGGATAGCGGATAGAGGGTTAGACAGTGCGGGCTATGTTAGGGAGGCGTGTTAGACTTGTTGGGCTACGTTAGGGAGGCGTGTTAGACAGTGCGGGTGTTTTAGACTTTAGTCAGGTTTTATAGGCGCCGGCAGTTTCTAACGTGCCGCAAGTCACTGGCGACGCCAGAAATTTGTACTTACGCAGATTTCTGGACATCGCTGGTTTGTGAGACTTACGGCACGTTAGCATCTGACGGCGACTTATATGGGATGGCTCGAGTTGCGAGCTGAAACTGCGGGCGACGCCGGTTCCCTCGCTTGCGCCGCAAACTGCGATCGATATCGGATCGCGCCCCAGATGTTTACATGTTCTTTGCTTTTTTTGCAAGTTATAGGGCCATAAATACAAGTAGCACTTTGCTATTTCCAAACCACTTTTTTTCAGAATTTGCAATAGTTATATTGGGACACTGATATCTTTCAGGAATCCCTGAATATCCATTGACATGTATATATATATTTTTTAGAAGACATCCCAAAGTATTGATCTAGGCCCATTTTGGTATATTTCATGCCACCATTTCACCGCCAAATGCGATCAAATAAAAAAAAATTGTTCACTTTTTCACAATTGTTTTCACAAACTTTAGGTTTCTCACTGAAATTATTTACAAAAAACTTATGCAATTATAGCATACATGGTTGTAAATGCTTCTCTGGGATCCCCTTTGTTCATAAATAGCAGACATATATGGCTTTGGTTTTGCTTTTTACTAATTAGAAGGCTGCTAAATTCCGCTGCGCATCACACATGTATTATGCTCAGCAGTGCAGGGGTTAATTAGGGAGCTTGTAGGGAGCTTCTAGGGTTAATTTTAGCTTCAGTGTAGTGTAGTAGACAACCCCAAGTATTGATCTAGGCCCATTTTGGTATATTTCATGCCACCATTTCACCGCCAAATGCAATCAAATTAAAAAAAAACGCTAAATTTTTCACAATTTTAGGTTTCTCACTAAAATTATTTACAAACAGCATGTGCAATTATGGCACAAATGGTTGTAAATGGTTCTCTGGGATCCCCTTTGTTCAGAAATAACAGACATATATGACTTTGGCGTTGCTTTTTGGTAATTAGAAGGCCGCTAAGTGCTGCTGCGCATCACACGTGTATTATGGCTAGCAGTGAAGGGGTTAATTAGGTAGTTTGTAGGGAGCTTGCAGGGTTAATTTTAGCTTTAGTGTAGAGATCAGACTCCCACCTGACACATCAGACCCCCTGATCCCTCCCAAACAGCTCCCTTCCCTCCCCCACCCCACAATTGTCCCCGCCATCTTAAGTACTGGCAGAAAGTCTGCCAGTACTAAAATAAAAGTGTTTTTTTTAAAAAATAAATAAATACATTTTTAGCATATTTACATATGCTACTTTGTAGGATCCCCCCTTAGCCCCCAACCTCCCTGATCCCCCCCAAAACAGCTCTCTAACCCCCCCCTCTGCCTTATTGTGGGCCATCTTGGGTACTGGCAGCTGTCTGCCAGTACCCAGTTTGCAAAAAAAATGTTTTTTTTTTTTAATTATTATGTTATTTTTCTGTAGTGTAGCTTCCCCCCCCCCACACAGACCAATCCCCCACCCCCTGATTAATGTATTTTTTATATATAAATACTATTTTTTTATTAACTTTTTAACTTTTAATACAATCTTTTTTTCTGTAGTGTAGCGGTTCCCACCCGCTCCCTCCCCGTGCACGCGATCGCCCCCGCCCTCCCGTGCACGCGCGCGCCTGTGCGCGCCTCCGATCACCCCCGCCCACGATCCCGCCCCCCTACACATCATCAAGGCCATCGATGGCCGCCACCCGCCTCCCGAACCGGCTCCCACCCACCAACGAATTTAGCCGGTGATGTCCGGTGCAGAGAGGGCCACAGAGTGGCTCTCTCTGCACCGGATTGCTAAAAAAGGTTATTGCAGGATGCCTCAATATCGAGGCATCACTGCAATAACCGGAAAGCAACTGGAAGCGAGCAGGATCGCTTCCAGCTGCTTTCCAGACCAAGGACGTACGCCACACGTCCTCGGTCATTAAGTGTATTTTTTTTGAGGACGTGTGGCGTACGTCCTTGGTCGTTAAGGGGTTAAAGTTTCATTAGTTGTTTAAAAAGTGACAAAATAAGTGTAAAGTTTTAGTGTCTATAAAACACTGGGAGCTGCCATGTTGTAACTTGTGTTACCTTCTCTGCTGTGGCCAATTAGGGACAGTTATAAATAGGTCATTAGAGTGTGCAGCCAATGGTTGTGCTGGATTTAACAGTGTTCTGCACTTCCATTTCTAACAGGAACTGAAAAGCTTACAATTTCAGAATGGAATTACAGGCAAAGAGGACAAAATAAATAATGAAAGTATATTGCAGAGTTGTTTTATTATATACAATTTATCATATTATATTACCATCTCAAAGTGTTTAATGTCCCTTTAAGACTTTAGAGACTGGAATAATATAAGGTACAAAAACCTTTATCCAAACTGTTTGAGAACAGAAAAGGTTTGGATTTTGGAATATTTGTATACTTGAATCTATAAAATGAGACAGCTTGGAAAAGAAATTGGGCCAGTTGTAAGTAACAGTATCTGATGTCATATAAACAATATTTACATGTTATAATACAGCTTATAGATGCAACCTAAAGGTAGTTTTATATCTGTTGAATACATAGTACCATCAAAAATAGTACAGTGCTGTAATCAGAAAGGTAATAGTTATTGCTTTAACTAGTTATAGAGTAGTGTTTGCATTTTAGCGCATAAAAACAAACCAAAGACGCAGGCAGAGAAGAGTGTGACTTATTAGCAGGGAAAATGGTGATTTGTAATCATTTTATTTATAAAAAATAAATAGTTTTACCTGTATCAAGAATTGGTGATTTCAGTATTCATGTTCAGATCTCAGTAACTTTAGTGTAAAGGTTTTATAATAATGACAATTCAAGGCAAATAGAATCTTTAGAAAACACAAAAAAGACAAAAGTTCATAACAAGACTCAAGTGCTATTTATTAATAATGCCAGTGCACAGAATAAAAAGGTACTTACAAGGTATGCTGGATGAGACTTGTAGTACGCAACACACAAACTAGAACAATAAAGGAAGCTGGTTACAATAGCATCTCAAAGTTACAGCAGTCCTTGAAGGAAAAAGACCTCAACGCATGTTGTTTGTGTAGAGACTGATTTTCCCAAGAGGATAACGAAAATTCCAAGTGAAAGGAGGTGTTAAAAAATATAACAATGTAATTTAAAGGGGCACTCAAGTCAAAATTAAACTTTCAGGATCCCGATAGAGCAGGCAATTTTAAACAACTTTCCAATTTACTTTCATTAACAAAATGTGCACAGTCTTTTTTATATTTATACTTTTTGAGTCATGAGCTCCTACTGAGCATGTGCACAAATTCACAGCATAAACGTATATGCATTTGTGATTGGCTGATGGCTCTTGGCTGTCACATGATAGAGGAGGAGTGAAAATAGACATAACTTTGAAATTTGTCAAAAACAAATCTACTACTCATTTGAAGTTCTATTGTATTGTCTTTTTATACTTTTGTTGATTATGCAAATCTACTGTATTTACTGGTCCTAAAACTAAAGCTAAACTTCTCCCTCAAAGCTGGTAAATGTCTGGATTTGTGTATTAGATACAATGACTGTACTTGCTAAAAGAAAAAAAAATGTCAGAGTTTAAAATAAAAACATGGCCACCATGGCTGGCAAATGAGTGTACCTAAGGGATATCTGAGATAAAAATGACATATAGGCCTCTAGTTATAATGCTCCGTAAGGAGCTTGATGGCCTCTGTTTCTGGCGAGTCTTCAGACTCACCAGAATCAGCAGTTATGAAGCAGCGGTCACAAAGACCGCTGCTCCATAACCTGTCCACCTGCTCTGAGCAGGCAGACAGTCATCGCTGGAAATCAACCCGATCTAGTACGATCGGGTTGATTGACACCCCCCAGCTGGCGGCCTATTGGCTGCGAGTCTGCAGGGGGCGGAATTGCACCAGCAGCTCTTGAACTGCTGGTGCAATGCTGAATACAGCGAGCGTATTGCTCGCCGTATTCAGCGAGGTCTGGCGGACCTGATCCGCAGTGTCGGATCAGGTCCGCCAGACCTTAATAACTAGAGGCCATACTGTATATAGGCTAATTTTGCTACTTATTGATAGAGATATCATATATTAATGTGAAATAGAAATATATCACTTAAACACCAAAAAGTTGTTTAAATGATAATCATGTACTAACCTTAAACATATTGTTGCTGTTGGATTCTGGAATATACGGACGGCGCCCCTGCCTCCATCATTTTCCATTGCCCTTTAAATGGGTAACCGTGTGCATTACATAAGTATAGATGCCAGACTAACTGTGAGTGTTTCTACATCCAATCAGGAGCCTGTATTTTTGTGCACAGACGTAACATTCAGCGGTGCATTAAATGTTTTCCAGAATATAAACAGAAGCATTTTGTTTACAGTAAGTACATTTGTGTGTAAACGCTTTTTACTTCATTTTCTGTGCTGCATTTTAGGGACGTTAATGTGTTTTATTTATCTGCAGATCTCTACTGAAAAGTACAGTGGCTTGAGGATTTTTCTGCAAAGCCAATCTAACATTCTATTTTTGACTTGCCATTATGGAAGGCAATTTCCTTATATTTTGTTTTTGTCTCTGTAGAGAATATTTTAAGCCAAAAATGGAGGAAGAAAATACAAAAATGAGAGTTGAAAAAGATACTGAACCCTCCCCACCAGAATCTACTCAAACACCAGTTGCGTCTTTAGAGAAGAAAAGAGGAAGTGGAAAAGGTTATAATATGAAATCATGTTACTTCCCATTGTCTGCTACTTACTTGGCTGCACTGATTGTTGATTTCCATCATGATCCATTTTACAACCCTGTCAGTAACTTACAGTTACAAACCCTCACACTGTACCTGCTCGTTAAAGGAACGATAAAGTAAATCTGTTGTGCCCATGAAAGATCAGAAATGAAATGATATATTTTTCTCTTGCATTCATAATGACACCACTTGAATCAATAGATGGTTTTTTTTCGGTGAAGGCCAGTTTAGTTGGAGCCTTGCTCCTTTTTTCCATCTCTCACTACTTGGCGCCTTTCTATTATCGTGGGAGTTTTTAGACCCTTCTCTTTTCCTTGTATGTGAACTGCAAATGTCTTTGCGCCTGAATTATCTAACCAATTTTCTCTGTTCTATTCATCTAAACCAGAAGAGTCTCGCCATGCCTCCTGCTTCCTCAGTGTTTACAGATATTTCTGCCACCCTCTGTAGACAAAATCTCCCATTTTCTACTTCTCTCCTAGTTAGTACATTGTAGAGAATTGTCCCTTATAATTGGATCCTCTTAGCAAAAAATTAGTAGGGATGTACATTCATTTAGTTACAAATGCAAATTTGTAACAAAATGCAGATATTCGTTTTGTTTATATAATTATATGATAATAAATGCACTAACTCATTTAAAGAATAACAAATACAATTCATTAATATTTTCGTTATTCTTTCAATAATGTGTATTAGTTACCTGTAGCGCACTGGGGAGCCGGCTAATCCTCTTCTTCTTCATAGACTCCCGGGCCACACTAATGCTACTCTTATCACCTCCCAGGTGGTAAATTGCCATAGAACAAGCTATTGAACTGTTGTTCGTTCCCAAGAGTACACTTCTCTTTCTGTATGTATTTGTAATATGATCTTGGGGAAGTTTCCATAATGGTGATATTGAAAACCAGATGTGGACTCCTTGCCCCAGTGTGCTTAGAGGAATATGGCTGCACCTCCCTAGGAGGCCCAATGAAGGCCGAAACTATTGTCTGGGGTTGCCTTGTTCCTTGTTCAGAGAAGGCTTGCCTGTTATTTCGGAGCTGGACTGACCTTGTTAGGCGAGATCAGACTGATATACTTCAGGAAAGTTCTTCTCTGTTAAAAGCATTATTGGGCTAAAAGAGACTGCTCCCAGGTGGTAAATCGGCTGCAGACAGCGATATTTGACTATTTACGGAGTTATTAGTGAATAACTGCAACACATAAAAATATCTCTGCAAATCTACAAAAAAAGTCTTTACTGTTCCACACACTCACAATTAGTAGAGCTCTTTGCTTCACTTCCTATCTTGTAAAGAACATATATAGTAGCTTTGTTTACTTGAGCCTTATTCTGTCATTTTATAACTTCTCAGGTAAAAAGACTGCTGTGACAGAGAAGCCTATTCCACCAGAGGAGCCTCATAAACCGGCCATAGTGGGAAGTCTTGCTGTCGGCGGAGTGTCACTCGCTGTAGCTACAAGCGGTGCGGTCATCAATAAGATCCCTTTGTATTTGCATATCAGCTCGCTAAAACACCAGCAGGTAAACCCTTTTAATCTGTTTGGGTAATTTAAATGTTTTGCAAATAACAAATTGCTTTGAAACATATAGATTAACCCTTTAGCCAAAGATAATGGGCTAGTTTCATAGGACACTCATGAGATTGCATTTGGGTCTTGCGGTTTAGGTGAGATTATGTTAAAAAAATCATTGACTCTCATTTTGCCTATAATTTCTAGCGTTTCATTAGTGAATGTTGCTCCCATTAGCATATATAGATGTGTTAAGTGCCCCGATACATGATATCTCACACAGCAAACAATAACCACTAACAACACGGTGAAGCAATAATTACAAACGTAACAGTTAGAAAATAAAACGGACTTTGTAAATATTCATAATTTTATAATATTTCCATGCCTGTAAAGTTGGGTTGTTGGATAAAACTAAAGGTGCCTCAGAAACCTGACTGACACAAAATAACGGGCTGGCATTGGGCGTTCTGGAGTGTTCTAGAGGCTTGGTTAGGGGTTTTAACTTAACGTCATTAACGTTTGAGGAATTGATAAAGTCTAGAATGCTGTATCTTGTCTCATGATCATGTCTCTGAAGAGGTTGTCTAGTTTTCATTTTTCTTTAACTATTTTCAAGTTTTCTGTGCTAATTAGTTATGCCAGTATCCCTGACAGCAATACTTCTTCTATGCATTGAGAAATTAGTAACAATTGCAAGATAGATGCAGCACTGGTGTTTGTGGTGAAGAGCGAGTTCTAATCCATACAAATTCAGCCATTTTTGGGTTGCTAGGCTGCACCAAGAGTTTTAAATGAGATATTTGTTTGACAAAATGCTCAGTCAGAGTTTTAAATGTCCAACTACTGTCTGATAAGAGCTGAAATTGGTGAAGCAAATGGATTTTTTTTTTATTGTTCTAATATTTTCCGGTACAGGTACCCACAGAGCTGGTTATGCCGACACCTATGATATCGTTACTGAGCTATGGAAAAATGTCACCTGGCAAATTGAATCTTATGAAAGAAGTCCTTGTTATACCTAACACAGAGCTTTCAATACAACAGGTTAGACTTGCTGTGTGTGTATACAAACATACTGTAGAATATAGGGATTGAAATATCCATAGACTTGCTGGTAAAGTAAACAAAATGAATATGACAACCGAGATGAGGTAATTCCCTCCGACACTTTCTATAAACTGTAATACGCCAAAGCTGAAAGCCTGTCTTGTTTGGAAATCTATTGAAATACAATACAATATTGTTCTATACTAACACTGCTAAATAATAATCCAAATATACAAAAAAACACAGCAGCGTAGAGACTCTAAGTGTAGTATTTAATAAAATAAAATAAAAGCGCATATATAAACACACAAAAATTATAAAAGGATGAAAGCATATACAAAATAGCCGGTACATCTCACCCAATCCTCTGCTACCTGCCTCTGAAGTCCCACAATGTCTGTGCATAAACGGATAAACTGAAACTGGTGATGCACATACATTGTGGGACTTCAGAGGAAGATGGAAGGGATTGGGTGAGACGTACCGGCTATTTTGTGTATGCTTTCATCATTTTATATTTTTTGTAAGTGTGTTTGTATATGCGCTTTTATTTTCTTTCATTAAATACTACACTTGGGGGACGATTTTTCATGTTCGGGCGGACATGTCCGGCTGTAGCGCATCATGTCCGGCCGACATCGATAAATGCCGACAGCATACGCTGTCTGCATTTATCATTGCGCAAGCATTTTCGCCCCCTGCACATTGGCCGCTAGCGAGGGTGTCAATCATCCCGATCGTATCCGATTGCTGTCCGCTGTCTCAGAGATGGCGGACGAGTTAAGGAGCAGTGGTCTTAAGACCGCTGCTTCTTAACCTATGTTTCCGGCGAACCTGAAGGCTCGCGCGCAAACTGCTGCATTCGCAGCATAGCCCCTTAGAGTCTCTGCGCGGCTGTGTTTTTTGTTTATTTTCAGTTTCTCTCTCTAAGGGAACCTAGAGTGGATCACAGAAAGCAGCATTTTTTGCATTGTAAGGATTATATACGGAATGTACAGGGAGTGCAGAATTATTAGGCAAGTTGTATTTTTGAGGATTAATTTTATTATTGAACAACAACCATGTTCTCAATGAACCCAAAAAACTCATTAATATCAAAGCTGAATAGTTTTGGAAGTAGTTTTTAGTTATAGCTATTTTAGGGGGATATCTGTGTGTGCAGGTGACTATTACTGTGCATAATTATTAGGCAACTTAACAAAAAACAAATATATACCCATTTCAATTATTTATTTTTACCAGTGAAACCAATATAACATCTCAACATTCACAAATATACATTTCTGACATTCAAAAACAAAACAAAAACAAATCAGTGACCAATATAGCCACCTTTCTTTGCAAGGACACTCAAAAGCCTGCCATCCATGGATTCTGTCAGTTTTTTGATCTGTTCACCATCAACATTGCGTGCAGCAGCAACCACAGCCTCCCAGACACTGTTCCGAGAGGTGTACTGTTTTCCCTCCTTGTAAATCTCACATTTGATGATGGACCACAGGTTCTCAATGGGATTCAGATCAGGTGAACAAGGAGGCCATGTCATTAGATTTTCTTCTTTTATACCCTTTCTTGCCAGCCACGCTGTGGAGTACTTGGACGCGTGTGATGGAGCATTGTCCTGCATGAAAATCATGTTTTTCTTGAAGGATGCAGACTTCTTCCTGTACCACTGCTTGAAGAAGGTGTCTTCCAGAAACTGGCAGTAGGACTGGGAGTTGAGCTTGACTCCATCCTCAACCCGAAAAGGCCCCACAAGCTCATCTTTGATGATACCAGCCCAAACCAGTACTCCACCTCCACCTTGCTGGCGTCTGAGTCGGACTGGAGCTCTCTGCCCTTTACCAATCCAGCCACGGGCCCATCCATCTGGCCCATCAAGACTCACTCTCATTTCATCAGTCCATAAAACCTTAGAAAAGGTTGAGATATTTCTTGGCCCAGTCTTGACGTTTCAGCTTGTGTGTCTTGTTCAGTGGTGGTCGTCTTTCAGCCTTTCTTACCTTGGCCATGTCTCTGAGTATTGCACACCTTGTGCTTTTGGGCACTCCAGTGATGTTGCAGCTCTGAAATATGGCCAAACTGGTGGCAAGTGGCATCTTGGCAGCTGCACGCTTGACTTTTCTCAGTTCATGGGCAGTTATTTTGTGCCTTGGTTTTTCCACACGCTTCTTGCGACCCTGTTGACTATTTTGAATGAAACACTTGATTGTTCGATGATCACGCTTCAGAAGCTTTGCAATTTTAAGAGTGCTGCATCCCTCTGCAAGATATCTCACTATTTTTGACTTTTCTGAGCCTGTCAAGTCCTTCTTTTGACCCATTTTGCCAAAGGAAAGGAAGTTGCCTAATAATTATGCACACCTGATATAGGGTGTTGATGTCATTAGACCACACCCCTTCTCATTACAGAGATGCACATCACCTAATATGCTTAATTGGTAGTAGGCTTTCGAGCCTATACAGCTTGGAGTAAGACAACATGCATAAAGAGGATGATGTGGTCAAAATACTCATTTGCCTAATAATTCTGCACTCCCTGTATGGTGGGTACCCCATGAAGGAACGACAGGGGCTTCTCCACACCAAGTACTGCACTTTATTCACCTTGAAGTACATTATATATATATATACAGCCGTATTCAAAAGTTTAGGCACCCCTGACAATTTCCATGATTTTCATTTATAAATAATTGGGTGTTTGGATCAGCAATTTCATTTTGATCTATCAAATAACTGAAGGACACAGTAATATTTCAGTAGTGAAATGAGGTTTATTGGATTAACAGAAAATGTGCAATATGCATCAAACAAAATTAGACAGGTGCATACATTTGGACACCTCAACAGAAATATTGCGTCAGTATTTAGTAGAGCCTCCTTTAGCAGAGATAACAGCCTCTAGACGCTTCCTATAGCTTGTAATGAGTGTTTGGATTCTGGATGAAGGTATTTTGGACCATTCCTCCTTGCAAAACATCTCCAGTTCAGTTAGGTTTGATGGTTGCCGAGCATGGACAGCCTGCTTCTAATCACCCCATAGATTTTCAATGATATTCAGGTCTGGGGACTGGGATGGCCATTCCAGAACATTGTACTTGTTCCTCTGCATAAATGCCAGATAGATTTTAAGCATTGTTTTGGGTCGTTATCTTGTTAAAATATCCAGCCTCTGCGTAACTTCAACTTTGTGACTGATTCCTCAACATTATTCTCAAGTATCTGCTGATATTGAGTGTAATCCATGCGACCCTCAACTTAAACAAGATTCCCAGTACCGGCACTGGCCACACAGCCCCACAGCATGATGGAACATCCACCAAATTTTACTGTGAGTAGCAAGTGTTTGTCTTGGAATGCTGTGTTCTTTTGCCGCCATGCATAACGCCCCTTGTTATGACTAAATAACTCAATCTTTGTTTCATCAGTCCACAGCACCTTCTTCCAAAATGAAGCTGGCTTGTCCAAATGTGCGTTTGTATACCTCAAGGGACTCTGTTTGTGGCGTGTGTGCAGAAAAGGCTTCTTCCTCATCACTCTCCCATACGCTGACAGCTTAAATCTCTGCTATAGATTTTTGTAGCCTTCCCCTAAACCATAATGTTGAACAATCTTTGTTTTCAGGTCATTTGAGAGTTGTTTTGAGGCCCGCATGTTACCACTCTTCAGAGGAGAGTCAAAGAGAACAACAACTTGCAATTGGCCACCTTAAATACATTTTCTCATGATTGGATGCACCTGTTTATGAAGTTCAAGGCTTAATGGGCTCACCAAACCGATTGTGTGTTCCAATTAATCAGTGCTAGGTAGTTACAGGTATTAAAAACAACAAAATGGCAAGGGTGCCCAAATTTATGCACCTGTCTAATTTTATTTTGATGCATATTGCACATTTTCTGTTAATCCAATAAACCTCATTTCACTACTGAAATATTACTGTGTCCTTCAGTTATTTGATAGATCAAAATGAAATTGCTGATCTAAGCACCCAATTATTTATAAATGAAAATCATGGAAATTGTCAGGGGTGCCTAAACTTTTGCATACGACTGTATATATATATATATATATATATATATATATATAAACTTGAGAAAAGAGCGATGTCCAAGGCAAAGTTAAAACAAAAGTCTTTTATTCGTTTCCACTTGTGGTAAAAGCAAACATGGGAGTACCATAAGCACATAAAAGTTACACAAAAGCATTAGGCTACGGAACGCTGCTACGGAGCGAACAACAAGCCAGGAGATCCCGGTTCGATTAAGTCGCTGGAGACACGAGAGGAGCGGTGAGTGGGCGCAGCAAATTGCTGTGTTGGGCACGGGCTGCTCTGAAAGGTCCCATTTTTTGAACCGCCAGTGTCAAACTGACTGAGACCGGTGATAGGTGACTGTTTGCTGTGTGAATTCAGCAGTGTTTTGCTGCCAACATTTTGGAACTTTTGCGGGGAATGCAGAGGGAAGAGACTGTTATGCAGAGTTTTGCTTAACTATTACAATATATCGTGCAGTTTAATGAATCTTTCCTTTTTTGGCTATATATATATATATATATATATATATATATATATATATATATATATATATATATATATATATATATATATATATATATATATATATATATATATATATATATATCATATATATTTTTTTACATTTTTTATTGCTGTCACTTTTTTCTGTTATATTTTTTTCTCCAGTACCCATAGTAACTACGTAACCTTCAGTGTTATGTTCACCATATTTTTGGAGTGATATTTTGAGGAACCCATTTATCGTTTTTTGTTCCAAATAATAATACAACAATATTTAGAAATCATTGATCAGCATTTTTAGTTCTGTGTTACAGTAACCTAGTTTGAACAGTCTGCCTGTCATTCACTAGTTATTACTAGCTCAATTTCCATTTTGTGAAGCTGTTCTGCTCATATTTGCGCTCTTGAGTTAAAGAAACCGTACAATAATATAACAATATTATAATGTTATTATGTGTAGTAAAAAACTTTGGAATATACTTTAACTGTTTATTATCCCCTTTTATGTAACTTTAAAAGTTCTGGGTTTTTAAATTCTGAGAGCTGGAAGTGCACACTGCAGACTTCCCAAACCTAACCCTGCTACATATCTATCTCTATTTGGCTTCAGCAGAGTTGATTAGATAATAAATTCAAAACAATTATTTGTTTGCTAACATAATGTCAGTTGCTATCTGTGTCTACTCCAGTAATAAGCACAGATTGCAAAATTGTAACAGCAGCACTGTCCAGATCCACATTACACTATGGTAAAGGGCGACAACATCTGCCTTTCAATCGACCTCAAATTCAAGTAACCAACAATAGTGCAATAGTGAGACTTCAAAATTTGCACAAAATAGGAATGAACTCTTGTGATGGAGATTTAAACACAAGCTTTATTTAAAATCTGGGACACAAATATAGGGCTAGATTATGAGCGCTCTTGCTCGCTCATTAACTTTGCTAGACGGAGGCTTTTTGCATGCGTCGGGTTGTGCTCGTATTATAAGCGAAAATCCGACGCAAGGCAAAAAGTGGAACTTTGAATATCATGAACGGGTTAACGTATTCCCTCATAGACTTCAATGGAGCATGAAAAGTGGAAAGTATCTAACACCAATAATTTACGCGCAAACCCAATTGCATTAAGCAAGTGCGCTAACCAGACATGAAATATGAATATTTCACATTCCAATGTTCTTCACACATATATGTTCTATTCATAAATAAAACATTTATAGTAAATACATAGACCACATATGATTGAGCCCTTATAACATTTTAATGCAATATTTTTTTAAAAATAATGTTATTAGACAGTGTTACTATGAGTGTAACTGTACTTTGTAATGTATTTTTGATGTGTTTTGTGACAATTTTTAGTCAAGCGTAACAGTTAACCAGAGCTCTGAAGTCATGCTATCCCGAAGTGCCTTACATTTAATCGTGCTCAAGGGAAGGCGTTTACTTTCAACCTGTAACACACGCGCTACTTTCAACACGCGCAAACAGCCTCAATAATCCCCTTTTTGCTTGTGTGCAACAATTAGTCTGCCACTCGTCATCTAGCCCATAATGGGAAGTCCCAGTTTTCCTTAAAAGTAATAAAAATATATAAAAACAGCTCTATGCATGTAACCGGTTTACTCTGCCTTTCTCAAGAGCGTTAAGAAATAAATCTCAAAAGCTCTTTGAAAGGCACATATTGTCGTCCTTTATCCTTTTGGAGCGGTGAACAATACTAAAATGCTATAATGTCCTAGAGCAATTTCATATTTTACTGACTTAAAGGGACAGTCTACTTGAACATTTTTATTGTTAAAAAAGATAGATAATCCCTTTATTACCCATTCCCCAGTTTTGCTTAACCAACACAGTTACTGTATATTAATCTACTTTTTACCTTTGTGATTACCTTGTATCTAAGCATCTGCAGACTGTCCCTTATTTCAGTTCTTTTGATAGACTTGCAATTTAGTCAATCAGTGCTGAATCCTATGTAACTCCATGGGAGTGAACACAATGTTATCTATATGGCACACATGAACTAGCACTGTGTGGTTGTAAAAAGCTTAATATAACAATGCTGGTTATGCAAAGCTGAGGAATGGGTATCAAATGTCTTATCTATCTTTTTAAACAATAAAAAATAAATCAAGTAGACTGTCCTTATAATAAAGGGACACTAAACACCATTGGCTAGATTACAAGTGAGGCGCAAATATTTTTGCACAAGCGATATCATGTTTTCGCAAGCCCGGGGCGTATTTAGGTTTTGTGCTGCCCTAGGCACTCAAAATTCTGCTGCCCCCCCCCCCCCCAAATAAAAAGGTTTTAGGCCTTTTTTCCCCTTAATATTTCTTTGGGTCAGTGTGTAATTTTTTTCATAACAATTCAAAAGAAAATGGCTAGCAAAACACTTGCATACAGGTGGGTTTAATTGCATGCATCTCATACCATTTTCTCCCTGAGAGAAGGGAGAGAAAAGAAGGGGAGGGGAGAAAAGGGAGGAAAAGGAAAGAAGGAAGGGAGGGAGAAGAGAAAAGTGGGTAGGGAGAGGAGAAAATGGGGGAGGGAAAGAAGGGAGGTAAAGAAAGTGATAGAGGGGAGCAAGGGAGGGAGTTGAGAGAAAGAAGGGAGGGAGGAAGGAAGGAAGGGAGGGAAAGAAATAATGGAGGGAGCGAGTTGAGGAAGGGAGGGAGGGAGAAAGGGAAAGAGGAAGGGAGGGAAAGAAGAATACACTTTGAAAACTATCACTGCCCTTTACATGCAACAACATACAGTAATTACCATCATTCAAGTAATGAAACGTTTTAAGTGTCCGTAAACTATTTACTCTGTGGGTTCATGAATGCAGAAAAAGCTAGCTATTAGTAGCTAACATACATTAGCGCTGAGAGTTTATGATTAGACATCACACGAATGCAGAGAAAGCTAGCTATTAGTAGCTAACATACATTAGCGCTGAGAGTTTATGATTAGACATCACACGAATGCAGAGAAAGCTAGCTATTAGTAGCTAACATACATTAGCACTGAGAGTTTAGGATTAGACATCTCATGAATGCAGATAAAGCTAGCTATTAGTAACTAACATACATTAGCGCTGAGAGTTTATGATTAGACATCACATGAATGCAGAGAAAGCTAGCTATTAGTAGCTAATATACATTAGCGCTGAGAGTTTATGATTAGACATCACATAAATGCAAAGAAAGCTAGCTATTAGTAGCTAACATACATTAGCACTGAGAGTTTATGATTAGACATCACATAAATGCAAAGAAAGCTAGCTATTAGTAGCTAACATACATTAGCACTGAGAGTTTATGATTAGACATCACATGAATGCAAAGAAGGCTAGCTATTAGTAGCTAACATACATTAGCGCTGAGAGTTTATGATTAGACATCACATGAATGCAAATAAAGCTAGCTATTAGTAGCTAACATACATTAGCACTGAGAGTTTATGATTAGACATCACATGAATGCAAAGAAAGCTAGCTATTAGTAGCTAACATACATTAGCGCTGAGAGTTTATGATTAGACATCACATGAATGCAGAGAAAGCTAGCTATTAGTAGCTAACATACATTAGCACTGAGAGTTTATGATTAGACATCACATGAATGCAGAGAAAGCTAGCTATTAGTAGCTAATATACATTAGCGCTGAGAGTTTATGATTAGACATCACATAAATGCAAAGAAAGCTAGCTATTAGTAGCTAACATACATTAGCGCTGAGAGTTTATGATTAGACATCACATGAATGTAGAGAAAGCTATTAGTATCTAACATACATTAGCGCTGAGAGTTTATGATTAGACATCACATGAATGCAGAGAAAGCTAGCTATTAGTAGCTAACATACATTAGCGCTGAGAGTTTATGATTAGACATCACATGAATGCAGAGAAAGCTAGCTATTAGTAACTAACATACATTAGCGCTGAGAGTTTATGATTAGACATCACATGAATGCAGAGAAAGCTAGCTATTAGTAACTAACATACATTAGCACTGAGAGTTTATGATTAGACATCACATGAATGCAGAGAAAGCTAGCTATTAGTAACTAACATACATTAGCGCTGAGAGTTTATGATTAGACATCACATGAATGCAGAAAAATCTAGCTATTAGTAGCTAACATACATTAGCGCTGAGAGTTTATGATTAGACATCACATGAATGCAGAAAGCTAGCTATTAGTAGCTAACATACATTAGCACTGAGAGTTTATGATTAGACATCACATGAATGCAGAGACAGCTAGCTATTAGTAACTAACATACATTAGCGCTGAGAGTTTATGATTAAACATCACATGAATGCAGAGAAAGCTAGCTATTAGTAACTAACATACATTAGCGCTGAGAGATTATGATTAGACATCACATGAATGCAGATAAAGCTAGCTATTAGTAGCTAACATACATTAGCGCTGAGAGTTTATGATTAGACATCACATGAATGCAGAAAAATCTAGCTATTAGTAGCTAACATACATTAGCGCTGAGAGTTTATGATTAGACATCACATGAATGCAGAAAGCTAGCTATTAGTAGCTAACATACATTAGCGCTGAGAGGTTATGATTAGACATCACATGAATGCAGAGAAAGCAAGCTATTAGTAGCTAAAATACATTAGCGCTGAGAGTTTATGATTAGACATCACAAGCTGATCTAAGCAGTGCACAGACGCATCCAGTCTGTTAGTAACTAAGACCTGCAATAAGCACTGCGCTCCCTGATCCGCCACAGTTGACAAGGGGAGGCAGCATATCGGCACAAGGTCTTCTCCAGCCTCACCTTGTAAGAATATCCCCGGGCAAGTATCTCACCAAGAACGCTTCCACTGCAAAAATGCTAGCAGCTCTAAATGAAGCAAGGGTTTAAAGGAGCACGGCCTGTAAAGAGTGACTTTAATCAGTGCACGTGCCTTGTCTTCTCTGTAAAAGCCTGCACTTTATCGCTCACTGTACTGTGTGCTGGCTTTTAGAGAGAGGATAGGGCAGATGTGCTGCCCCTCCCAAATCTGCTGCCCTAGGCGCCGGCCTTGTTGGACTAGGCCATAATACGCCGCAAGCACTTTTAATTGCGCTGATATTACATGTTGAGCTTCAATCCTTACCGTGATCTCAGAGCTATGGTTAACTGTTTTCTGAAATTAAAAAGTTGCAGAAAACACTTCAAATACATTACAAAGTAGAGTTACACTCATACTAACACTGTCTAATAAAAATTATTGTTAAACAAAATTGCATTAAAAAGTTATAAGGCCTCAAAGATATGAGATCTCAGGTGTTAGAAAAAAAATGCAGGTAAAGGACTTTAAAATTGAGATACATACATATACATGACTAAACATATATATGTATGCATATATTAACTCTGCAGAATCTGTTGGCGCTCTACAAATAACTGATAAAAATAATAATAATGTCTATATCTGTGTACATATATTAATGTATTTATATGTGTATATATGTTTTTATAGACATATATGCACATATAAATACATTAATATATATGTATACATATTTTTCATGTTTTCATGTTGTGTATGCGCTTATTAAAATGAAGGTCAACTTCACTCAACTGCCCCACGGCATCGGATAAACTTTGCAAAATGGAGCGCTCAAAAAGTAAAGATTTAAAAAAATAATGAAATCTAAAAAATTTGATGAATTAAACCCACCCTCATTTTGCAAAGTTTATCTGATGCCGTGGGGCAGTTGAGTGAAGTTGACCTTCACTTTAAAAAAAAAAAAACATGTTAAAGAACATTGGAATATGAAATATTCATATGTTCATGTCGTTTTAACGCTAATGAGAATGTCCTGGTGTTTGTACAAGAGAGTGGGTGTTAGGTTTTTTTCTCCATTGACTTCTATGGGGGAATACGCGCACGTGATATTGTAAGTTCAGATGTTTGGGCTAGTCGGGTTACTGCTTGTGCAAAATAAGTTTTTTTGAACTTGTAATACCAGCGCAACCCGACTAGCGAAAAAAAGCTTAACTCTAGCAGAGTTTTCGTAATCATGAGAAAAAAATACAGCGCCCCTTGTAATTAATTATAAGATATTTCTGTTCTCCTGCTCTAGAAAAACATATCAGCCAAGTCTCAATATTTTTAAAACAAATTAACATCTTGTTTGTTGCAATTCATTTTTTCAATGCCAAACTCCACCCAATATTTGCCTTATTTAGAGGAGCCAATCAGGCCTTGAGTCTACAGACAACAAGGCTAGACACAGTCATATTGATAGTATAACAGGCATTGTCTGGCAGTTGTTATCTGCTGAGTCCAATTAGGAAAAGGTATGTAGCAGTGTTAGCTTTTAGAAGTCCGTAGGGTACATTTCCAGCTCTGAGAATCAGAGATTTTGCAATGTTCAGAGTAACATTACATAAAAGGGGGCAAAATAATTAACAAAATTATATTGCAAATTTGTTTTACTACACATTACTAATCATTTTATATTAAAATCTGTCCTTTTTTACAATGTGTCTAATGGTTCTGGTCAATAAATAGTGCACTAATAAAATGCTTTACTACAATACAGCATCATATTATGTCCCTTTAAAACTCTGTTGGAAAACGCCACACAAAAATGAATACTAAAAAACTAAAAAAAGAAAAACGTTTTAAAGGGACAGTCTACTCCAAATTAAACTTTCATGATTCAGATAGGGAATTTAATTTTAAACACCTTTCCAATTTACTTTTATCATAAAATTTTCTGTGTTCTCTTGATATTCATTGTTAAAAGCTAAACCTAGATAGGCTCATATGCTAATTTCTAAGCCCTTGAAGGCCGTCTCATATCTCAGTGCATTTTGACAGTTTTTCACAGTTAAACAGTGCTAGTTCATGTGTGCCATATAGATAAACATTGTGCTCACTCCCGTGGAGTTATTTATGAGTCAGCACTGATTGGCTAAAATGCAAGTCTGTCAAAAGAAGTGAGATAAGGGGGCAGTCTGCTGAGGCTTAGATACAGAGGTAAAAAGTATATTAAAATAACAGTGTTGGTTATGTATAACTGATGAATGGGTAATAAAGAGATTATCAATCTTTTTAAACAATAAACATTTTCAAGTTGACTGTCCCTTTAATGAAATTGGTTTTAAAATTGCTGAAATAGGAATATGTCTATATACAGGCACATAGAGTCCCACATCACTTTTTAGTTTTGGAAAGGATACGTTTTTCTTGGTCTATTTTGTACAATTATAATATTATTCCAATATAAAGAACCATCTGTTCTAGTCATATTTATTTTATTGAAATTCTTTAAAGTGATATGTAACAGTATTCCAATAATAATTTTATATATATATATATATATATATATATATATATATATATGTGTGTGTATGTTAAATCGTAGTAAATATATATATATATATATATATATATATATATATATATATGTATGTGTGTGTATGTTAAATCGTAGTAAATATATATATATATAAAAAACAGATTGTGTTAAAAAACAGCAAACAACTTGCTTGCTTTCTTGCAAAATGAGCATGTTGAAATTCTCAGTGTAACTGCTGCAAATAGTTACATAAAGAAGCTGACATACTGAGAATTTAAGTTGCATTTTGCCTCTTCTGAGCAAGGGCAAGAAACTGACTTCCTATTTCAGTATCAGTAAGCCAGCTCATTTTGCTCTTGAACATTTATGACATCAAACTATGTATGCCTTCTTATAGAGACCATGGCCCCCCTTGTGGGGCTGTGACAGGAAGTAATGGACACCAAAAATGAAGTTTAAAAAATAGATAAAAGGTAATATTATAAATAATACATATTGCAATGAGTCCTATTAAGTATAAGTTGTTGCTTAGTGTTTTTTTAATTACAACAGCTAAAACTATCATCAGTTAAAATGTTTTACATATATACATGATTAATACAGAGAATGTCTGTTGAATGTTGTTAATCAGGCATAATTGTATAATCAGCCCAAGAGCTTTCTTAGAAACGTAATTTTAGTTAACAGAGTCTAATACATTATTATCCTTTTCTACAGAGTGTTGACATGGTCTTGGCGCTTCAGAAACAAATTGTCAAACAACTTGATAGTGTGTCTAAGGCTGGGGTAAGTTCAAACAAATGTATCTTTATTAATTGCAAGTAGTAGTTTAGAAAATGATATCTATTTACTAGGTGAGAATGTGGCTGGGGAATGTGGTATAAGTCTTAAAGGGAGAGTAAACACTTTGTAAATACAAGACATTTCTGTTGCATTGCTTTAGAATAACATATCAGCCAAGTCTAAGGGGGAGATTTATCAAGCAGCCAATGCCAATTTATCAAGCAGCTGATAGGCCGCAAATGTGCAGGTGGCGGAATTTGCACATGCATTTCACCAGAAATGCTTGTGCAATGTTAAATGCCGACAGCGTATGCAGTCGGCATTTAGCGATACAGGGCCGCCTGGGGTATGATAAATCTACCCCTAAATGTTTTTCAAACACATTAACAATTTTTAGTGCAATTATTTTTCACAGGCAAACTCCACCTACCTTTTGCCTTATCTGAAGGAGCCGATCTGGGCTTTAGTCGGCAGACAATAAGGCTAACCATGGTTATAATGTTAGTATAAAGTAAATTGTTTTGCAGCTGTTAGCAGTAAAAAGCTCATTAGGAAATTATATGTAGCAGAGTTAGCCTTTTTATAAAAACCTCTAACTAACATAGACCCTGATTCCATTATGGTTTAATTTCCCTTTTGAAAACATTGGTAAAATAAATTAAATTATGTATATTATATTATATAACAGGGAAATCATGTTAAAGGGACATGCTTCTCAACACACATTATCTTTTAGAGGTTGTAAGGACAAACACTGTGGAGGACTACAAGAATGCCTGGCATAACATAAGGCAATCCTATGAAGTAAATAAGTTTACACTTCTAGGACATTTTGGGCAGACTTGTTGGGTTTATGGTTATTTGTTGATGTTTCTGTGATTATCACTGATGCAAGTGTGAGAAAGAAAAAGTTTTTTTTATGTAAAATTAAGATCAACTCACTGCTGTGAACAGCTCTGGTTATTATCTGCATGGTGAAAAAGCCAATTAGCATTACCAGTGCTACACTCCTGCTTTGCTGCGATCTTGTGGGAATTTATTTTCACTCTAATATGTGATGTGGTTGCTTGGGAATTGTGGGGGAAAAATTAGAGTTGTGCTTTCAGCTTTGGACAAATACAAATTCATCTGAATTCATGCCAGTTTGCCAAGTTGTCCAATGCATAAGCAGCCAATTGCATTATTGGACGAAATGGATGAAGAACGAACAAATTATTGACCAAATCAATTAATTCATTAATTTGTGCTGTTTGGTACCAAAAATGCAGGAAGGGGGTGCTATATTGTTTGGCTAATCATCTACTTTGTTTGTAAACATGGGGTCTTACCATTTATGTGTGAATCATCCCCTGTCTAATCATGCCATAGTATTACTAATGATTGATTTTAGCGACATCCAGTCAGGCATTACATTTTGGATTTCAGTCATACAGGCTTGTCCAGTCAATCTAGCATAGGGAGGTGGGAGACTAGGTGTCAAGTTTTCTCCCTGACTTTTATAGTGATTTGTTGCTTTTTATCTTGGCTGCCATATTAGACTCACCTGTCTTCTGCCCTTGCTTTTAGCAGAGTGTGTAACGCTGCTCATTACTCCAGGCTCCCTCTTATGGCCAAACTGGAGAACATCATCAGAGAAAGACAGGTTGCAGTCCCAGAATGATGATGTCATCATTCCCTATTTAACTGCCCCAGTCCTGTTTGTCTTTGCCCTTGCATTGTCTCTGACTTCTCTGTGAGTTCCTGTGTTCCTGACTCTGTGTATAACTTGGCTTGTTTGACATCCTTCTGGTTCCTGATCCCTGGCTTGTTCCAGACTTTGCTGATCTTCGTGTTCCTGTCCCCGGCTCGTCTGACTACTCGCTTTGGTTCCTGCACACAGTTGTATTGTAGCCTGATGTTATAAAATGTCTGGGTTAGTGAATAGACTAAATAATAGGGAGTCAGATTTGCTTATGCCCAGAAATCACAGAATAAAAACTTAGGTTTTGAAAATATTCTGCTCTTAAAACACTAGGGGCAGGGCTAATTTTGCAAGAAAACAAGTAAGTTATTTGCTGTTTTTTTACACAATCATTTTCTTTTTATATTTACTTTGATTTAACATATTTGTTTTTGCCAAAGAAGCACTGTTTAATATCCCTTTAGCGGATTAATGAAATTAACTTACCAAAAAAAGCAACATTACAGCCATAAGATTATAATATACCTTCAATAGGAAATGTTTCCTCAAAAAGCATTAAATTAAAAAAAATCGTATTTAAACAAAAAAAAGTTTTTTTTTTGTTTTTTTTAAATCATTGATTTTTATCCACCCTAACTGAAAATAATGGTAACAAATCAGAATCCAATAATCAGCTGAAAAAAATCTTTTGGACAAAACACATTTTTTGCCTGTGCATATTTCTATAAAATATCTTCCTTTTTACATAAAGATATTAATGTGATATTTTCTAGTCAGTGTTTTACAGATATGCTGCATTGCGTCTTCACTTTTAACTAATACAGCATATTGGTAACGTCCTTCTACGCATACAAAAATGATTAGAGATAGACTTTCATAGGGGGTCTTACGGGGCTTCACAGAAGCAAAAGATACACAGCTAAAGAAAAAGTAAAAGATTGTAGCTAACTCATTCAATATTGGAAATGACTGCTTAATATTTCTGGATGCAGTATTGTAGTATTCCCTGGTCAATTACCCATGTGGCATCCTCTATATCTGATGGTGTAGAACTTAGGAGAGAGGTAGCTGGTATGCAGTGTATTTGGTGTTCGAATGCCCAGGCAAGTGATAAATAGTATTCTCTGTATTTGATTTTCTAGTGCCCAAGTAAGTGATGACCGGCATCCTTTGTATTTGAAAGGGTGGTACCCCGAGAAAGTGATAGCTGTTATCAACTATATTTGGTGGTCTAGTTTCTAGGCAAATAGTGGTCAAACTTCTCTAGCTGACACCCTCTGTAATCGGTGGTGAGGTCCCCAGGCAAGTGGTGGTTCACATACCCTTATTTGGTGATGTAGAACTTAAGCAAATGGTGGCTGGCATACTCTGCACCCAATATCCCCTATATTTGGTTATGTAGAACCCAGGCAAGTGTTGGTTGGTATACTCTGCATTCAGAGGTATATTCCATAGTCAAATGATGGCATCGTCTGTTTTTGTTTTTATAGTGCCCCAGCTAGTGCTTGCTTCCAGACTCTAGATTTAGATTTTGTGTGACACTGTCTTTAATGGTTAATCCAGGTTACTGGTTTGGTATCTATATGTTAAATGCAGGTTTCTAGAAAATACTGACAACATATGTATTTTATATCACTACTTATATCTTATGGGAATAGACAGTTAGTGTTACGATGGCAGACACTAGACTTTTCTCTCTAGGCAGAGAGCAATACAGTGGCTTACTGATAACAGAACCCATCACATAGAGTAGTTTACGTTAACAATATCCTTATAATGTAACAGGCTTTGATAGCAATAAAACCTTCCTGATTACAAAAGCAATGCATCAATTATGTTCTGTCAATTTACGCAACGCTAGAAATGGGTAGACTGTTGAAGGCCAAGTGCTCTTTACCTCACAGCGTCATATGTTTTTCTGACACCATTTGCAATTGAAGCTTTTAGATATTTTCTTTTTCTTTTTCAGTTTTAAAAGAATAGAATGTATGAGCACAGTACAGTCAAGAGTTTTCTATTGACAGTGAAGAACGTTGCTTGAATATTATGTTTTCAATGTGAAGGAGCAACTATAGGGCTGTTGTTAAACCCAAGTTATAGAGCATGGCTTGTATTGCTACATTTTGCACTTTAATAAAAAGTAAATATCACTTTACAGACGATTGTGTACTAAAGCACAGCATTTGTGAAATGTCAAGATGTAAAAAAAAAAAAGACTAAAAGCAGATTACCTTCCTACTCATACGTATACAGCTTTTAGTGATAACTAGCTATGAGTTTTACAACACATTCCTTTCTCTTTAATTCCTGCAGTCTGTAATTAAGAATGTTTCGCCGTTGGGCTGCTTAATATTAGCGTGTGACCGTGTAGATCAGCCTCTGGAATTAATTTCTGAAGCCTGCGGACATCTTAGCCTGGAACTGGGAACAAATCTTCATTTAGCAATAAACTGTGCTGCCCACGAATTAATAGACTATGTAAGTAACCTCTTAACATAGTTTCGCCTTGATTGAAAGCATTTCCTTTCCTGTTTTAACGTCCTTCTTTAATTTATCTCTGCTGATCAATCTTTTATTTAGATGGAACACATTTTAATAATTTGCATAATATTTTTTATTTATTTATTTTTTAAGAATAAAGGTAAATATGAAATAGTAAGTGGAACATTTAAGAATCCTGACGAAATGGTTGATCTGTATGTGGATTTAATTAACATACATCCTTCCATTGTTGCTTTATTGGACCCACTAAGGAAAGAGGTAAGACACTGCATTTATTTTATATCTACAAATTGCTTGCATATCTTAAAGGGACATTGTATTGTAAAATGTCCCCCTTTTTAATACATTGCAAATGATACATTTTAAACATTATAGAATGTTTATATATATACTACTGTTCTCTAAAACAGAAGAAATACCAAGTTATGTTTATAATTAAGATAACATTGTGCTAAGATAAATTTAGGTCATATAACCTTACAGGTAACAAAATCATACAAAAAAAGACTCCTCTTTCAAACGATTGGTCACATGATCTTCTACCTATCACATGGATAATTTAAAAAATGGGAAAAGTATAGATTGTGTATATTGTTGGGAAATGTTTTTTGCCTCAAAAAAAAAAAAATCTGTTTACCTCTTCATGTGGATGTGGACTGTGTTTGAAATACTACTAGTCTCAGAACCTGTAGTTTTATATGCAGAGTATTTTTCTTCCCTATATATTTTTTCTGTAAGCAGGACAGAGTACAGTGGCAGAGGCTGTGCATTGCTCTTGGCTCCCGGTGTTATCTTATTGGTGAAGTTGCCACTAAATCTGTGTCTGAACTATTAGAGATCCGTGATATTAACATTCCCTGGTCTAGTGGCTTGGCTGTAAAACACACCAATGAAACTACAATTTGTGACCTTTTAGAAGTATTCCGTTTGGTTGAAGGTAAGCCAGAAATGTGATTTAGGATACACTGCTACATCTGTACCCTGTACACATATGCACTATTGGTTATTTTTAAAAATGCAATTGAAATGGAACATATGCACCTGATTGGTTAATTTGCATTAAATGGCCAGTAAATGATTTTTTTGGTATCGGTATTTTGCAGTTTGGTAGCAGTATTTTGCAGTAAATTATTTTTTTGGTAGCGGTATTTTGCAGCTTTAATAAGCTTTGTTAGAGACTGACCTTTGTAAAAGCAATTCTTCCCTATTTTTTGTACCCCAAAATACCGTCTGTGTTACTCTTCAGAAACGGCTTGTCTACTGCTGCGTTTTAAAAAAACAAAAAACAAAAAAAAACACGTTACAGTGTTGCTGTCTAATCACAATCCTCTTGATTGTGCCGTTCACCTTAAGGTAGATCGCTCTCATGCCAGATAAATCAGGCAACGACTGAGGGTTGTGATTAGACAGCAACTCTGTGACACCGTTAAGAAACAAATGCAGAGGCAGATATACAGGCTTTGAAGAGTAAAGCAGAGGCTGTTTTGGGGGACAAAATATGGGGAAGCATTGCTTTTAGAAAGGTGATTCTGTGACAAAGCGTATTAAATGTGCACATACTGTACAATACTGTTACAAAAAAATTCAATGTTTTACGGGCCCTTTAAATGATTGTCCTTTAATGAAATGTCTACACAAAAAAGGACATTCCAGAATAACATTCTTAATATATTATATGTTCATTCAAACATTTGCTTAAAAATTAGCTGTAATGTGACAGAATAAACAAGTATTTCTCTTTCCATTTTTTTTCTCAAATGTTCTCTTTTAGATTGAACAAAGGAAGAAAAGTAAAATATTGTTTTTCTATATACTTTAATTTTAAGTGTACTAGATGATAAACTGCTAGGTTAGACCCTAGTGTCACATATTACCCTATGTACTCAACCAAAAGGAATCTTAATGTTTCCAAGATGTAAGTGTTCTGTGTTGTTGACAAACAATAATGTTACTTATATTTATAAATACTTAAACAATTCACCTTCAAAAAATTATTTATTTACTGGAAAATGTAAAATATGTTTAAGTGCAAGCGATAATGTAAGCCATTAAGTTTAAAGGAATTCAAGAAATGCAATTGTGTTCAAACCTTGACATTTAAGATTAGCAAAAATACATAATCACATTATGAGTTAGAATTCAAATTTTGATACCAAATTACATTTAGTAGCCTTGATTCAAGGGGTAGAATCTGTGTTAAAAAGGCTCCAGAAGCTTTGCACAAGAACACAATCACATTGGTAAAATAATGCATTTCAGTCTCCTCTCCCCTCCAAAGACCGCAATTTGCTATGTGGTTTTCCCCCCTATATTCCTGCCAAGGTGTTTTTTTCCCCTTGCATCTCAAGTGCTATTGTTTGTGTGCTGGTGACAGGAAAATAAGGAAAAAAGAAAAAAAAGGGAAAAAAAAATCCTAAACAAGAAAAAGTAGGATTTTGCATTTAACCCTTATAAGGAAGGGGATTCATACAAAATAAAATAAGTAACTTTTTCCCCATCTTTGTTTTAGGTGAAAAGCGTGTAAGCATTATAGGAGGCCTGTTTGAGGAGTCGCTTGGTGACAGCATTGCAGATCTGGTGAATGTCTTATAATTTTGTTTCTAAATCTACGGCATATTCATAAATAAAAAGTTCACAAATAGGGGAAAAGAAAATATAATACATTTACAGTATTGCAGTTATCGTTGGCAGATATCCAGTATTTTAATGAACAGTCCAGTTCTTCAATTATCTGTCCAGTAAAAACATAATTTATGTAAGAACTTACCTGATAAATTAATTTCTTTCATAGTGGCAAAAGTCCATGAGCTAGTGACGTATGGGATATACAATCCTACCAGGAGGGGGCAAAGTTCCCAAACCTCAAAATGCCTATAAATACACCTCCCACCTCACTCATACCTTAGTTTAACGTGTAGCCAAGAAGTGAGGTGTAAAAGAAGGAATAAAAAGCATACAAAAAGAGGAACTGGAAAAAATAAAGTGCTTTATACAAAAAGTCATAACCACAAAAAAATAGGGTGTGTCTCATGGACTCTTGCCACTATGAAAAAAATGAATTTATCAGGTAAGTTCTTACATAAATTATGTTTTTTTTTTTCATATAAGTGGCAAGAGTCCATGAACTAGTGATGTATGAAATATAATACCCAAGATGTGGAAAACCACAAGTCACTAATGAGGGAGGGTAAAATAACAACAGCTAAATTCGCTGAGAAATTAAATCCAAATAATTAAGTTTTCTTTAAAAAAAAATCTAAAAAACTCAAATCAAAAAGGCATTAGAATCAAACTGAGACAACTGCCTGAAGAACCTTTATACCAAAGGCTGCTTCCGAGGAAGCAAACACATCAAAATGGTAAAATGTTGTAAATGTAAGGAAAGAAGACCAAGTTGCTGCTGTGCAAATTTGATCAACTGAAGCTTCATTCTTAAAAGCCCAAGAAGTGGCAACTGATCTAGTAGAATGAGCTGTAATTCTCTGAGGCGGAGACTGCCCCATCTCCAAATAAGCTTTGTGAATCAAAAGTTTCAACCAAGATGCCAGAGAAATGGCAGAGGCTTTCTGACCTATCCTGGAACCATAAAAAATAACAGACTAGAAGTCTTTCTGAAATCTTTAGTAGCCTCAACATAATATTTCAAAGCTCTTACCACATCCAAAGAATGTAGAAGAAGAAGAGTATGCTTAGCATTAGGACACAAGGAAGCGACAGCGATTTCCCTATTGATGTTGTTAGAATTCACAACTTTAGGTAAAAATTTAAATGAAGTCCGCAAAACAGCTTTATCTTGATGGGAAATCAGATAAGGAGACTCACAAGAGAGAGCAGACAATTTTGAAACTCTTCTAGCAGAAGAGATAGCCAAAAGATATAACACTTTCCAAAAAACTAGTTTAATATCCAAAGAATGCATAGGCTCAAAAGGAGGAGCCTGCAACATATTTAAAACCAAATTGAGACTCCAAGGAGGAGAAAAAGATTTAACAACAGGTTTGATACAAATCAAAACCTGAACAAAGACAGAAAGAGCAGAAATTTGTCCTTTCAAAGTATTTGCAGACAAACCCTTATCCAAACAATCCTGAAGAAACTATAAACTCCTAGGAATTCTGAAAGAATGCCAGGAATAATTATGAGTGGAACACCATGAAATATAGGTTTTCCAAACCCGATGATAAATTTTCCTTGAAACAGACTTACGAGCCTGTATCATAGTGCTAATCACTGAGTCAGAGAAACCTCTATGACTAAGCACTAAGCGTTCAATTTCCATGCCTTAAAATTTAGAAATTTGAGATCCTGATGGAAAAACGGCCCTTGAGACAGAAGGTCTGGCCTTAAAGGAAGTGGCCAAGGTTGGCAACTGGACATCCGGACAAGATCTGCATACCAAAACCTGTGAGGCCATGCTGGTACTATTAGAAACACATGAGATTGTTCCATTATGATCTTGGAGATCACTCTTGGAAGAAGAACCAGTGGCAGAAAAATATAAGCAGGTTGGTAAAACCAGGAAACTGCTAAGGCATCCACCATCTCCGTCTGAGGATCCCTGGACCTGGAAAGGTATATGGAAAGCTTCTTGTTTACATGATAGGCCATCAGAACTATTTCTGTAACATCTGTACAAGATGATAAAACACATCTGGATGGAGAGACCACTCCCCCGGATGTAAAGTCTGATGGCTGAGATAATCTCAGATATTTGAAAAGAGTTGGATTCCGCCCAATAAAGTATCTGAGATACTTCTTTCAGTGCTGAAGGACTGCGAGTCCCTCCTTAATGATTGACATATGCCACTGTTGTGATATTGGCCCCTATTTATCAACCCGTCAACTTACTTGCATTCGCCGGCACCAATACACTCGCCTAAGATCGCCTGACATCGCTGCCGCGGACCTGAATACGTTCTCCAAAGTTACCAAAAAAG
This sequence comes from Bombina bombina, assembly GCF_027579735.1. NCBI lineage: Eukaryota > Metazoa > Chordata > Amphibia > Anura > Bombinatoridae > Bombina > Bombina bombina. The sequence goes on along the minus strand of NC_069507.1, from coordinate 228,314,228 downwards.
CTGTCAAAAAGCCACGCACCAAGTATGGGGCGATGAGCAGCGGACTGTTGTTAACTAACAGTCATCGATCTCGCTGCTCTTCGGCTTTTTCCCAGCTTTATTGGTATACTGTCACTAAACACACTATAACTATACTAAACTGTTTTACCCTATACCGCCGCTCCCGGACCCCTCCGCAACTAAATAAAGTTATTAACCCCTAAACCGCTGCTCCCGCCACCTGCATTATACTTATTAACCCCTAATCTGCCACCCCCTACACCGCCGCCACCTACATTATGCTATTAACCCCTAATCTGCCCCCCTACACAGCCGCCACCTACATAATACTTATTAACCCCTAATCTGCCGTCCCCTATACCGCCGTCACCTACATTATGTTATTAACCCCTAATCTGCGCCCCCTACACCGCCGCCACCTACATAATACTTATTAACCCCTAATCTGCCGCCCCCAACGTCGCCGCCACTATATAAAATGAATTAACCCTAACACCCCCTAAATTAAATTGAATTTAAATAAATATAAATAAAATTCCTATCATTAACTACATTATTCCTATTTAAAACTAAAAACTTACCTGTAAAAGAAACCCTAAGCTAGCTACAATATATCTAATAGTTACATTGTATCTAGCTTAGGGTTTAATTTTATTTTACAGGCAAGTTTGTATTTATTTTAACTAGGTAGAATAGTTATTAAATAGTTATTAAAATAAATACAAAAGTACATGTAAAATAAAACCTAACCTAAGTTACAATAACACCTAACACTACACTACAATTAAACACAATTAAATAAATTACATACAATTAACTAAATTATATACAATTATCTAAAGTACAAAAAAACCCAAAACACTAAATTAAACAAAATAATAAACAAATTACAGAAAATAATAAACAAATTACACCTAATCTAATAGCCCTATCAAAATAAAAAAGCCCCCCCCCCAAATGAAAATAACCCTAGCCTAAACTAAACTACCAATAGCCCTTAAAATGGCCTTTTGCAGGGCATTGCCCCAAAGTAATCAGCTCTTTTACCTGTAAAAAAAAATACAAACAACCCCCCAACAGTAAAACCCACCACCCACACAACCAACCCCCCCAAAAAAATCCTAACTAAAAAAACCTAAGCTCCCCATTGCCCTGAAAAGGGCATTTGGATGGGCATTGCCCTTAAAAGGGCAGTTAGCTCTTTTGCGGGCCAAAGCCCTAACCTAAAAATAAAACCCACCCAATACACCCTTAAAAAAAACTAACACTAACCCCCTGAAGATCGACTTACCGGGAGACGTCTTCATCCAAGCCGGACAGAAGTGGTCCTCCATACGGCAGAAGTCTTCATTCAAGCTGGGCAGAAGTGGTCCTCCAGATGGCAGAAGTCTTCATCCAGATGGCATCTTCTATATTCATCCATCCTGCGCGGAACCTTCATTCGCGGGTAGTCGTCGGCCGAAGAGGATGCTCCGCGTCGGATGTCTTGAAGATGGACCCGCTCCACGCCGGATGGATGAAGATAGAAGATGCCTGGAGGACCACTTCTGCCCGGCTTGGATGAAGACTTTTGCCCGTCTGGAGGACCACTTATGCCCGGCTTGGATGAAGAGGTCTCCCGGTAAGTCGATCTTCAGGGGGGGTTAGTGTTAGGTTTTTTTAAGGGTGTATTGGGTGGGTTTTATTTTTAGGCTAGGGCTTTGGGCCACAAAAGAGCTAACTGCCCTTTTAAGGGCAATGCCCATCCAAATGCCCTTTTCAGGGCAATGGGGAGCTTAGGTTTTTTTAGTTAGGATTTTATTTGGGGGGGGGTGGTTGTGTGGGTGGTGGGTTTTACTGTTGGGGGGGTTGTTTGTAAAAAAAATTACAGGTAAAAGAGCTGATTACTTTGGGGCAATGCCCCGCAAAAGGCCCTTGTATCAACCTGGACTCTCGCTTTCAGGAAAGGCAAGCCGAGAGAGACAGAACAAGGAGGGTCCTTCCCTCCCGTCCTCCTATTCGCCCAGTTTCGGCAGCATCTGCTACCCCTTTAGCAGCTCCAGTTACCGCAGTAGAGGAACCCATGGATCTCTGCTCCTTCAAACCCTCAGAGTCTGAAAGGCAGAGAAGAAGGAGACTGAGACTATGTTTTTATTGTGGATCTAACACCCACCAACTAAAGGACTGTGACATTTGGCCGAGAAAAGCCAATGCTTAGGGGATAACACTGGGGTACCTCTGAGCATGATCGCTACTAAATCCCCTCACTCCTCTCGGATCCTGGTACCGGTTATCCTTACCTTCCTTCAGTATACTGTCCACACTCAAGCCTTCAGTGCTTCAGGGGCAGCGGGAAACTTCCTTGATCACCGTTTCATGATTCAAGCTGGTTTGCCTCTTCTACAGAAAAGACATTGTCTCAAAATAACTACCCTGGATGGCACCCCCCTTGGTTCTGGCATGATCCATTTTGAGTCAGCACCCCTGACCCTGACTGTGGGAGTCCACACTGAACAGCTACAGTTTGAGGTCATTCATTCCCCAGCACAGCCTGTCATCCTTGGTCTTCCTTGGCTTCGGGTACACAATCCACAGTTTGACTGGGCTGAGGGACAACTGGCCTCCTGGGGTACCTCATGTTTCCACTCCTGCCTTGCTAAAGTCATTCCTCTACCCATAGCCAGTATACAGACTTTTTAAAACCTTCCTTCAGTATACACAGACTTTGCGGATGTGTTTGAGAAAAAAGTAGCCGACGTGCTGCCACCCCACCGTCCTTATGATTGCAAGATCGGCCTCTTTCCCAGAGACCCACTTCCTAAAGGGAGGACTTATCCACTCTCCAAGACTGAAACCAAATCTATGGAGGAGTACATCCAAGAGAACCTAGCTAAAGGTTTCATTCGCCCTTCCTCCTCTCCTGCAGGGGCAGGCTTATTTTTCATCAGTAAGAAGGATGGTGGGCTCAGACCCTGCATTGACTAAAGGGCCTTGAACAACATAACCATCAAGAATCGCATACCATTGATTACCAAACTGTATGACTCACTCCAGGATGCTCGCTTCTTCAACAATCTGGATTTACATGAGGCATACAATCTGATTCGTATCTATCCAGGCAACGAATGGAAAACCGCCATTAACACAAGATCTGGGCATTACGAATACCTTTTAATGCCCTTTGGGCTGTGTAACGCCCCTGCAGTCTTCCAGGCATTTGTCAATGATGTCTTCCGTGACCTCCTCAACCGCACTGTCATCGTTTATCTGGACTAAATCCTTGTTTTCTCTTCCACTTTAGAGGAGCATAATAGGCACATGAGACAGGTGCTTCTTCGACTCAGAGATAATTCTTTGGTAGCCAAGCTAGAAAAGTGTGAGTTTGTTCAAGTGCAGATCCATTATCTTGGTTATGTCACCTCGAAGGAGGGTTTTGCCATGGATCCTGCTAAACTCACCGCAGTAGTAGAATGGCCACACCTCTCAGTGAATTGACAAAATGGTACAAAGACTGTAAACATTGGCCTCCTGAGGCCATAAATGCTTTCTGTTCAGCTCCTGTGCTGCGCCATCCTGATCCTGACCTACAGTTCACTTTAGAGGTTGATGCCTCCGAGATAGGGGCTGGAGCAGTTCTTACCCAATGGGACCCTTTGACTTCCAAGTCACACCCTGTAGCCTTTTTCTCTAAATGCTTTACTCCTGCTGAGAGGAACTATGATGTGGGTAATCGTGAACTCTTAGCCATTAAGATGGCCTTGACTGAATGGCGTCATTGGTTAGAGGGCACCACCACTCCTATTCAGATTCTCACCGACCACAAGAATCTGACTTACCTAGAGACTGCTCATCGACTCAATCCAGGACAGGCCAGGTTGGCCTTGTTCTTTTCCCGTTTTAACTTTGTGGTCTCTTATCTTCCTGGGACCAAGAACAAGAAGGCGGATGCCCTTTCCCGTCAGTTCCCTCACTAGTGATTCCTCAGAAGCTTCTATTGAACACATCATACCCCCTCTTGTGTGGTTGCTCAACTCAATACCACCCTTCTGCAAGGATTGCAACGTGTTTAGTCTAGTAAACCTCCTGGTGCCCCCATGGCCTCCAATATCCTTTTTGTACATCTGAATCTGCGTATCCCTGTGCTAGCCTGGGCTCATGATAGCAAACTCTCAGGACATCCTGGTTCGACTAGGACTTTCAAGTGTCTTTCCCAACATGTTTGTTGGCCTACTATGAAGTCTGATGCTCAGGATTATGTGAAAGCCTGCACAACTTGTGCTGCCAACAAAACTCCCCGATCCTTGCCTCCTGGATTGCTCCAACCATTGTCCATTCCCAAACAACCATGGACACACATAACAATGGACTTCATTGTGGACCTTCCTTCTTCCAACAACCATACAGTTATCATACCGCTTTTCCAGACTGGCTCACTTTGTACCCCTAACCAAACTGCCTTCTGCTCAAGAATTATCATCCATTTTTCTCTTGCATGTGGTACGAGTTCATGGCATTCCTGTGAATATTGTTTCCAACAGAGGTCCACAGTTCATCTCTGCCTTCTGGAGAGACTTTTTTAAGTTGATTGGAACCACTGTTTCCTTGTCGTCTGGGTACTATCCTCAGACCAATGAACTAACTGAGAGAGAAAACCAGGATCTTGAAGCCTGCCTTAGAGCCTTTGTCAACGCTCGCCATACCAACTGGTCTGAGTTGCTACCCCTAGCTGAGCTGGCAAGAAACACTCATTGTCATTCTTCTCTTCGATGTTCTCTGTTTCAAGCCCCAGCAGGGTATCAACCTTGTGTCTTCCCCCTTTCAGCTCAGTCCACTGGGGTCCCTGACGCAGACCGATACGCCACTGAACTCACCACTCATTGGCAACGTATTCGCTCTAAGCTGCCTTCAGCTGTCTCTAGATATAAGAAGTTGGCTGATCGTCATAGGGCTTCTGTACGTGCCTTTCCAGTGGGTGAACGTGTTTGGATCTCTACTCGATATATTCGTCTACGTCAACCCTGTCACAAATTGGTGCCTAGGTTTATCGGTCCTTACAAGGTCCTGAAAAGACTGTCTCCTGTTGCCTACAAAGTGGCCTTGCCAAAAACCCTATGCATACATCCAGTCTTCCACATCGCTCTACTTAAACCTTACATCAAGAATAGATATACCCGGCTCCGAGCTCCTCCTCCCCCGCTCTTGGTCCGTGGTGAACCCGAATATGAGGTAGCTAAGATTCTGGACTCCAGATACAGGCGCAGACAACTGCAGTATCTAATACATTGGAAGGATTACTCCGTGGCAGATTGTTCCTGGGTTCCTGCCCGTGATGTGCATGCTCCATCTCTGGTCTCCAGATTCCATGCTGTTTATCCTTTAAAGTCGACTCTGGTTCCCGGAGGGAACCCTTGAGAAGGGGGCTATGTCACGCCGCGCCGCTCTAGCCGTTGCTAGGGGCGTGGCGTCTCCTTCCCTGCTCGTTGCCAGGGGAAGTATCGGCTCAGGATGCGTGCGGTGCTGACCTCATCGCCGCACGCTCCTGATGCCGGTCGGAGCTCAGTGGCGCGAATCCTGCACCTATTTAAATGTTACATTGCATCCAAGTAATGTTTGTCTACAACACGGGCTACGTGCAAACAAATGTTTTAGTGTTAGATCGAGTGAGACCTCTTCTTGTGATGTCAGGATATTGTGTAACTGTACGTTTAAATATCATATTGATGTATTTTGACTTGTGTAACAGCCATAGCTCTGAAGTCACACTAACCTGATGCTCATTAAATTCAATTGTGCTCAAGAGAACTCATTGACTTTCAACTTGTAATACTCACGCTACTTCCGACGCATGCAAAAAGACACGATAAACCCCTTATCACTCTCGTGCAACAGTTACCACGCTGTCATGCCATGCCAGCCGTTGCTAGGGGCGCTGCGTCTCGTTCCCTGCTCGTTGCCAGGGACAGTGTCGGCTCAGGATGTGTGCGGTGCTGACGTCATCGCCGCATGCTACTGATGCCGGTCGGAGCTCAGTGGCGCCTATTTAAATGTAACACTGGCGATCTGTCACTGCCCAAGTATAGGTGTTACTTTGTGTGGTCCTGGGTATGACAGATCGTTCTTTCTAACTGCCTATTATTGATTACTGTTGCTGAACCTGCCTATCTGAATACTCGACCTGTCTTAACCGTTAATCTGCTGGATTGATTACTGTTGCTGGACCTGCCTGACTACTCTACCTGCCTTAACCCTTAATCTGCTGGACTGCTTTGCTGTTGCCAAACCCTGCCTGCCTGACCATTCTAGTGGTTTATCCTTGGACTGCTTTGCTATTGCCAAACCCTGCCTGCCTGACCATTCTAGTGGTTTATCCTTGGATTGCTTTGCTGTTGCCAAACCCTGCCTACCTGACCATTCTAGTGGTGTGCCCTAGGACTGCTCTGCTGTTGCCGCTGGGGACTGTCCTGCCTGTGGTTAGTGCCGCCTTCCTCATCTCACTAACTTTATCTGCTCTGGGATATTCCCTATCATTCCGGCTTGATGCTGGGATAACAAGACTACTGGCTGAGTTTGGTCTGATAGAGGAGTATCCCACGAGCATTACACACGCCACTTGTAATCTAGCTCTATGAGAGCTGTCCCTGTTAGCCAATTTGTCTCTAGTGACGAGTTGTGAACAAACATACATTTCCTGTTAATTCAGAATCAGTTTAACTTAACCTCTTTCATTCAAAAATGTTAACATGTTTAAAGGGACATGAAAGTCAAAATTAAACTTTTATGATTCAGACAGAGCATGTGACTTTAAGAGACTTTGCCGTCTACTTATTTAAATTTGCTTTGTTGAAAAGCCAGCACGCGAGCAGAGATGCACAACAGGTCACAGATTTTGTATCATTTTGCTCCTCAGTGTAAAATTGTGTCAATAAACAGCTGGAAGTAAGTAGCAAATGAGAGCAACAGTTAACTGGCAGTCAGTAGAGAAACACAGACCCCTATTAGAGAGATCCCACCTTGCTCTCTGTTCAGCCAATAGGTAAACAGGCCTCATACTCTCTGCAAATTGCAGCCTAAATAGAGTACAGGCAGCTGTTGTTACTGAGTCCAGAAAACGCTCACAGAATGATCAACACCTGGGGTGTGTTTAATCTTTGTCCCTGAGATGAGTCCAAAAACAATGGGATGCAGCTGGTGATTGGCAGAAATGTGTGTGCAGCTTCTAACTGGTTTACAGGATGTGTCTTTCTCAGGAGATGTCAGGTAGAACATAAAAGGGACATAAATCCATACAAAAATAAATATATATATACTTTTTGTGATTCAGATAGAGAATACCATTTTAAACAACTTTCCAATTTACTTTGGTTATCAGATTCGATTTATTCTCTTGACATCCTTTGTTGAAGGAGCAGCAATGTAGAACTAGGAGCTAGATGAGCACATTGTGTGAGCCTATTACAAGAGGCATATATGTGCAGCCACCAATTAGCAGCTAGCTCCCAATAGTGCATTGCTGCTACTGAGCCTACAAAGCTTACCAAGAGAAGGACACCCATTAGGTAACAAAAGGAAATTTGAAAGTTGTTTAAAAAATAAACGTGCATTTGTTGCTTTAATTGAACAACAAATGCCAAATATGACTGCCGGCTGCAGCAACAAATGCTAAAAATGGCTGCCGGCTCCAGCAACGAATGCCAAATATGACCGCCGGCTGCACCAACGAATGCCAAATATGGCTGCCGGATGCAGCAACGAATGCCAAATATGACTGCCGACTGCAGCAACGAATGCCAAATATGACTGCCGACTGCAGCAACGAATGCCAAATATGACTGCCGGCTGCAGCAACGAATGCCAAATATGACTGCCGGCTCCAGCAACAAATGCCAAATATGACTGCCGGCTGCAGAAACGAATGCCAAATATTGCCACCGGCTGCAGCAACGAATGCCAAATATGACTGCCGGCTGCAGCAACGAATGCCAAATATGACTGCCGGCTGCAGCAACGAATGCCAAATATGACTGCCGGCTGCAGCAACGAATGCCAAATATGACCGCCAAATATGACCACCGGCTGCAGCAACAAATGCCAAATATGACCGCCGGCTGCAGCAACGAATGCCAAATATGACCGCCGGCTGCAGCAACGAATGCCAAATATGACTGCCGGCTGCAGCAACGAATGCCAAATATGACCACTGGCTGCAGCAACGAATGCCAAATATGACTGCCGGCTGCAGCAACGAATGCCAAATATGATTGCCGGCTGCAGCAAGGAATGCCAAATATGACTGCCGGCTGCAGCAACGAATGCCAAATATGACTGCCGGTTAAGTCTTGATAATTTGTATTGTGATCAGAAAAACAGCACTGGCAGATGTTAGGTATGAGACCATTTTTCATCTCAACAAAAAAGAAAAAAGTGCACTCAAAAACAAAGAAAATGGCTGCTTGTGATTGCATCAACATAGAAAAACCTCTCATTGGCAGCTGTTAATGATTGTCATTAAAGGGATATGAAACCCAAAATTTCATTTGATACTTCCGATAGAGCATACAATTTTAAACAACTTTACAATGTAGTTAAATGATCATATTTGCTTTGTTTTCTTGGTATTCTTTGTTGAAGGAGCAAACACTACTGGGAGCTAGCTGAACACGTTGGGTAAACCAATGACAAGAGACATATGTGTGCAGCCACCAATCAGCAGCCAGTTCATAGTAATGCATTGCTGCTTCTGAGTCTACCTAGGTATGCTTTTCAATAAAGGATACCATAAGAACAAAACACAAATAATAGAAGTAAATTGGAAAGTTGTGTAAAATTGTATGTCCCTTTAAAGCCTATATTTGATGCATTTTCCCTGGTGTATTTACCCTGATTATAAAATATATAGTCTGCAGTGTATCTCACAGCAAACCATTTTAAGAGTTAGGCAGATGGTTCATGCAAACGTATGAGAGTCTCTTGTGCAGGAGGAAATTAGGCAGGCAATGCAAGAAACATTAATAACAATCCTCAATGTGTCAGTAGCAAACAGATTTCAGTGTTCCGCATATGAATGTGATACCGTGTGTTATTACTTCGTTCTTTCAGTATTCAGTATGCTCAAGCCTCTATTATATTGTTAACTGACATCTCAATGAGCATTGTTTGTGTTAATTGCATGTTTGTGAAATAAAAGGAAACAAAATAATTGTAAGAACAAAGGTTCTTCTGATTAAATTGTATAAGGTGCTGTATTTTTGTGCCCTCAGGCTGTTGGGCTCGGAGCGAGGTTTGTCAAGTTGGGAGGTCTGATGCGTGGAGAGAGGACCACCAAATACAATCGTCTGCTGACTATAGAGGGAGAGTTGATGCAGAATGGAACACTGGGTACAAATAACTTTATTCTCTCCCTTTTCAGCCGTGACCAGTTCTGTGTATAAAGATGTTGTATACGCATGAAATAAATAATAATGCAGGATGGGAAATAATTTAAAGACAATGAACATTACTGTTTTCACATAATCTTTATTTACCCTTAAACAAAGAAATTGACCCGTTAAAAGGTGATCAGTATGTTTAAAGGGACGTTGCACTGTAAAATTATCTTCCCTATAATATTTTCCCAATAATTCTTTTTAGCAACTGAAGTGTATTATTTATTTATTTTATAAATAGCTAATTTTCCTTTATTTTGTCATTGGGGATAGCTGCTTTCGCCTGTCACCTATACTGAAAAGATGAATACTTTTGTACTCGGTAAATAAAATCTATCGGCTAGATTTAGAGTTTTGTCGGTAACGACCCGCGTATCTAACGCTGGCTTTTTTTTCCCCGCACCTTTTAAATACCGCTGGTATTTAGCGTTCACAGAAGGGCTGCATTAGGCTCCAAAAAGGGAGCGTAGAGCATAATTTACCGCCACTGCAACTCTCAATACTAGCGGTGCTTACGGACGCGGCCAGCTTCAAAAACGTGCTTGTGCACGATTCCCCCATAGAAAACAATGGGGCAGTTTGAGCTGAAAAAAAACCTAACACCTGCAAAAAAAGCAGCGTTCAGCCCCTAACGCAGCCCCATTGTTTCCTATGGGGAAACACTTCCTATGTCTGCACCTAACACCCTAACATGTACCCTGAGTCTAAACACCCTTAACCTTACACTTATTAACCCCTAATCTGCCGCCCCCGCAAACGCTGACACCTGCATATTTTTTTAACCCCTAATCTGCCGCTCCGTACACCGCTGCAACCTACTTTATCCCTATGAACCCCTAATCTGCTGCCCCTAACACCGCCGACCCCTATATTATATTTATTAACCCCTAATCTGCCGCCCCCAACGTCGCCTCCACCTACCTACAATTATTAACCCCTAATCTGCCGACCGGACCTCACCGCTACTATAATAAAGTTATTAACCCCTAATCCGCCTCACTCCCGCCTCAATAACCCTATAATAAATAGTATTAACCCCTAATCTGCCCTCCCTAACATCACCGACACCTAACTTCCAGTATTAACCCCTAATCTGCCGACCAGACCTCACCGCCACTATAATAAATAAATTAACCCCTAAACCGCCGCACTCCCGCCTCGCAAACCTTATAATAAATAGTATTAACCCCTAATCTGCCCTCCCTAACATCGCCGACACCTAACTTCAAGTATTAACCCCTAATATGCCGACCGGACCTCACCGCTACTCTAATAAATTTATTAACCCCTATAGCTCAGTCTAACCTTAACACTAACACCCCCCTAAGTTAAATATAATTTAAATCTAACGAAATAAATTAACTCTTATTAAATAAATTAATCCTATTGAAAGCTAAATACTTACCTGTAAAATAAACCCTAATATAGCTACAATATAAATTATAATTATATTGTAGCTATTTTAGGATTAATATTTATTTTACAGGCAACTTTGTATTTATTTTAACCAGGTACACTAGCTATTAAATAGTTAATAACTATTTAATAGCTACCTTGTTAAAATAATTACAAAATTACCTGTAAAATAAATCCTAACCTAAGTTACAATTAAACGGTAAGGGCATTTTTATGGTAGTGCATTTTTTTATTTTGGGGGGCTTTGTTATTTTATTAGGGGGCTTAGAGTAGGTGTAATACTATTTACTATAGAGTTATTGAGGGGGGAGTGAGGCGGATTAGGGGTTAATAACGTTATTATAGTAGCGGTGAGGTCCGGTCGGCAGATTGGGGGTTAATAATTGTAGGAACAGAAGGCGGTAGGCAGGTACTACTCCAAGCGTATCTGAATTTAAAAATACAAATTTATTGATTCATTTAAAAGAATGAACAGACATGGCAGCAATAGAGCAGGAAGTCTGACATGTTTCGCACCTCACAGGTGCTTACTCATTGACTGAGTTCTGTGTTTCCATCTCACATGTTTATAGGCTGAAGTGGGAATTGGATTAACCCCTTCAGTCCCACAAATGCAGAAAATAAGATAAAAACAATCTATTGTTTGACATCAAAGAAAAAGTTAGTTTTACCAAAAAACAAGTTATTGAATTAGTAACCATGGCTAATACTTTAGATTTACCTACTAATACTCAGCATTTAAAGTTAGCTCAAATCTTAATTATTCTGATCGCATATCTTTTGAAGATATGTACACTATAAAGTGAAGATAAAACATAATATAAAGATTTAAAAATATCATGATATATGGACATAGTAACATTAGAATAGACACTCTGGCACAGGAAAAGGACACTGCACTTCGTTTATATGTTTTATATATATACTTAATATATATTCAACCTATACCAAATATTTAGTTTAGCTAAAATGCCACATGGGAACTGGATACATGGAAATCAGACTTAATTATCAATGAAATAATTTATATCACATTCTCTATTCATACCTGAAGGAGAACGTGTATTTAATTTTAATATCCAGTAAAGTTCTTTTTTTTTCCAAAATTTTATCCCTATTACCACCTCTTAAAGGGACATTTGCCAAATCAATAACTTGAAATGTAAGTTGTGCAATATTTGTAAGATGTTTATTATTAAAATGTTCAACAACTGAGGAGTCTGTGCTATAATTTTTTACATCCCGGACATGTTCATTAAGACGTGTCCTGACAGTGCGAGTGGTTTTTCCCACGTACTGAAAAAAACATAGATTACAAGTTAATAGATAAATGGCATATTTAGAGCCACAGTTAGCATAGAACTCTATTGGATACGTTTTGTTATTAAATTGACACACAAAGTGATCATCCTGTAAAACATTAGAACATGCCAGACACATGCGAGCTCCACATTTAAAAGTGCCTTTTTTATTTAACCAGGATGTAACATATTTTTGTGTGGAATTTTGTTTTTTCACTAAGCTTGGTGTTAATGTTTGAGCTAGTGTCCTTGATTTTCTTGGTACAAATTTGCATTGGTGTATTAGTGGTTGTAAAATTTCGTCTGATTGCAACAAATTAAGATGCTTTTTTAAGATTTTGACTATTTCTTCATATTGTTGACTATATGGTGTAGAGAAAACAATAGCATCACTGAAATTTGAATCAGGATCATAAGTGGATTCTTTAAGATATACATCCTGTTCTTTAGCTATGTTTTTATCTTTTTGAACTGATTTTCTTACATCTTCAAGCTGTTTATGATTATATCCTCTTACTTTTAGTCTATCTCTAAGCTCTATAGATTGTTTTTCATATATGCTGTCTATTTTAGTATTGCGCCTCAATCTTAGAAACTGTGATTTAGGTATAGACCGAACTAAATGATTACGATGTTGGGAGTGTGCGTGCAATATGGTATTTCCTGCTGTTTGCTTTCTGTATGTACTGGTCACTATGGTATTATCTATAATTTGTATGGTAAGATCTAAATAATTAACCAACTCTTGACTATGTACCCCAGTAAATTTTAGGTTTAAGTCATTACTGTCACAATATTTAAAAAAAATTGAAAAATTATCATCATTCATGGGTATCTTAAAAACAAATAACAAATCATCTATAAAACGCACATAATGTGCAATGTGCTGATTCCATGGATTATTTAAAGAATAAAGATGTGTTTGTTCCCAAAAAGCCACAAAAATGTTGGCAAATGAGGGGGCAAATTTTGTCCCCATCGCCGTACCACATATCTGTAAAAAAAATTCATTATTAAATAAAAAATAATTATGAGACAGTAAAAATTGTAATACCTCACAGATGTAATCAATTTGAGACAAAGTGTGATACGATTCTCTTTTCAGAAAGTGTTTAACAGCCATGATACCTAAGTTTTGTGGAATCGATGTATAAAGGGAAGTTATATCTATAACTCCCCAAGAATAATCACTATGCCAATTGACTTCATCCAAGGTGAGCAAGAGATGCGAGGTGTCCTGTAGGTAGCTCAACCGTGACACAGCAATGGGCTGTAAGATGGAATCAAGCCATGCGGCTAATGGCTCAAATAAAGAGCCAATGCCTGCCACAATCGGCCTACCCGGTGGACACCCCGCATCCTTATGCACCTTGGGTACATGGTGAAATATAGGGCAAATAGGGTTAGTTGGAACAAGAGAAGATTTATCTTTATCAGAGAAAATTCCCAAAACAATACCATTATCTATCAACTTAGCAAGGTCCCTTCTAAATAAATTAGTTGGATTACTAGTCAATTTCTTGTATGTTTTTTCATTGGACAATTGTCTATAAGCCTCATCAAAGTATGCTTCTTTATTCATGACAACTATGCTGCCCCCCTTATCCGAATTGCGTATGACTATATTATGATTGTTCTGCAAAGATTTAAGTGCTTTACGCTCATTGAAGGTCAGATTATGGGGGGGGGGCAGCACAGTGTGTTTTATTTTCCAGTGCCAGAATGTCTTTTTGTACTGCTTTTTGAAAGGCATTGATACATGGTCCCCTAAAGTTGGTGGGGTAAAAATCAGAATGATGATGTGGATTAGGAAAAGACACTGTTTGATATTTTGAATTTTCATCATTATACATGTCAACCATCGTATTAAGAGTACAGGCCTCTTCAAAATTTACATGTATCTCTTTTTGTTCACCACCCCCCTGGAGTCAACACTGTCCTGAAACTTGTTCATTACAAAATATCGTTTCAATGTTAGCTTACGGACAAATTTGTTAACATCCAGGAGGGTGGAGAAACCAGAGAAACTACTTGTGGGTGCAAATCCCAATCCCTTAGAGAGCACATTTGTTTCATGAACATTTAGTTCATGATCAGATAGATTTATTATGCTGAGGCCTTGATCAATTTGATTTCTGGGTGAATCTACTGGTAAATCCATATTTCCTAAATTTAAAGTCCCTTCTTTTTCTTTTCCTTGTTCTTTCCTTCTCCTTTTGTTTTTCCATCTTCTTCTTCGCCTTTGTTTCTTTGTGGATTTCTTCTGATCTTCGGTTTGTCCACTATGGGGGCCTCCTCCACTTCTTCTGTTGACGATTCCTGTAAAAAAGAAGAAGAGAGAGAGAGGGAGAGGGGGGAAAGGGAGTTCAAAGAGGATATAGAGGAGGAACAGGCTGAGGCACCTATGCTTCTTGCACTTATATCAGAGTCCGTGGAGTCACCTTCATCTGTGCTAAACACCACCTTTCTTTGACTCTTGTTTTTTTTTTTATTTTTAAGAATTGACTTAGGTTGTTCTTCATCTGCGGTTAATTTGCCTTGTTTGTCAGCATTTTTATTATTTTTATTTTTATAATTTGACCTCCTTCTCTGCATATTTAGTTGGCGTAGGGCTGCCCAGTTGTACACTTGGTTTTGCTCATAATCTTCTTTATCACGTATAAACTTATTTCCCTTTCTGGTAGCTTGTTCACCATCTAGTTTTTCCAGTGCATCATCCATTCTTTTCTTGAAAGCACTGAATTTCGTATTTCTTTTATGGTTTTTAAGTTCTTCGTTTGCTAGAATCAGAGGGTCTCTTAAGTTTATACGCTTTTTTTCTAATGAGTATATTAATTAGTTTGCTAGAGCACTCAGTGAGTGCCATGTTCCATTCCTCTAAGTCTGCTGAATCCTCAAATTCAAAAGAGGGAAATTTCTTGATTCTAAGACCTCTGGGAATACGCTTACAATCTAAATATTTTTGAAAAGCGATAATGTCCCACATTAATCTCAGATCCACTGATAACATGTGCTCTAGGTTTTTAAAAGTTTTTTTGAAGTCTTGCTGTTCCTTTAAGTCTGACTCAGGATCTTCTGCAAAAATCTTGTCAAAGTATCTTTGTCTTGTTTCAACATCAAATACAGCATGTTGATACTCAGTGTCCCATGTATGTGTGTTACCATTATCAGTCACAGAATTTTCATTTGATAAATCAATTGTTGCCATGTTACAAATATCGATGTCAATGCCTGCCATGTCTGTATATTTTTATTCAAACGCTTGTATACAGGGGTAATAATATTAAAATGTATTATTGGTGTCGGTTTGTAAGATAAGACTCTAAGGTCTATGCGCTCTGTATCTGTAAGTCACCTTTTAAGTCACTGTGTTTTTTATATATGTATCCAAAATGAAAGTTTAGCTGCTTCAGAGGTTAAAAAATATATCAAACTCTTACTTGTCAGCGTCCGTTGGTTAAGCGTCCTGGTCTCACCGTGATGTGGATACTTCAGAGCCCTCTCAGCTTGTGGCGCCCGATCAAGCGGCGTAGTGATCCAAAAGCAATTAGCAGAAGAAAGTAGTGCTGCAACCAAGGCGTTCAAGTTGTACAACACCATAGCCCAAAACTGGGTTAGTATAGTAATATCTCCCCTGGAGTACCGTAGCCAATAATAATACATTAGCCATGGTTACTAATTCAATAACTTGTTTTTTGGTAAAACTAACTTTTTCTTCGATGTCAAACAATAGATTGTTTTTATCTTATTTTCCGCATTTGTGGGACTGAAGGGGTTAATCCAATTCCCACTTCAGCCTATAAACATGTGAGATGGAAACACAGAACTCAGTCTATGAGTAAGCACCTGTGAGGTGCGAAACATGTCAGACTTCCTGCTCTATTGCTGCCATGTCTGTTCATTCTTTTAAATGAATCAATAAATTTGTATTTTTAAATTCACATACGCTTGGAGTAGTACCTGCCTACCGCCTTCTGTTCCTGAGTTTCTACGGTCTGATCCACCGTTATTGGCTACGGTACTCCAGGGGAGATATTACTATACTAACGCGGTTTTGGGCTACGGTGTTGTACAACTTGAACGCCTTGGTTGCGGCACTTCTTTCTTCTGTTAATAATTGAAGGTAGGTTGAGGCGACGTTGGGGGCGGCAGATTAAGGGTTAATAAATATAATATAGGGGTCGGCGGTGTTAGGGGCAGCAGATTAGGGGTACATAGGGATAACGTAGGTGACGGCGGTCGGCAGATTAGGGGTTGAAATTTTTAATAGAGTGGCGGCGATGTGGGGGGGCCTAGGTAGTTTATGGGTGTTAGTGTACTGTAGAGCACAGTAGTTAAGAGCTTTATGAACCGGCGTTAGCCCAGAAAGCTCTTAACTCCTGGCTTTTTTCTGCGGCTGGAGTCTTGTCGGTAGATTTCTAACGCTCACTTCAGCCAAGACTCTAAATACCGGCGTTAGAAAGATCCCATTGAAAAGATAGGATACGCAAATGGCGTAGGGGGATCTGCGGTATGGAAAAGTCGCGGCTGCAAAGTGAGCGTTAGACCCTTTCCTGACTGACTCTAAATACCAGCGGTAGCCCAAAACCAGCCTCTAACGCTGGTTTTGACGGCTAACGCAGAACTCTAAATCTAGCCGTATGTAAAGTAGACATGTACATTCTGCAGCTTTTCTCACCGAATAAAGAAATATGAGGCTGTTTTTTGCATTTGGCTTTTTTCAAAGCCGAATATCTCTTTTGTGCAAGTGAAGCTCACTATGGTCTGTGCAAAGCCAGATCATACGGGGCCGATTCTCTAAATCTTTCCAGATCAGATGTGGTTTTTCTTGCTGACCCTCGCAGGGGCTACCATGGTGGAATTATTGTAAAAAAAAGGGGCAGTCCTTGCGAGTGGTGAGATAGCTCCTATATAAAGTTATGGAGCTCGCTTGAAAAGGACACCACTCCATAGAGTGAAGTTAGCAGTGAGCAGGGGGCACTTTAAAAATGAAACCCTGCAGCCAATTTAAATCACATTACTCTGCTTTCTGCATATAGCATTTTACAATCGCTCCTATTTTCGTATGCTTGTGTTTTTCTATTAAAGGGACAGTCTAGGCCAAAATAAACTTTCGTGATTCAGATAGAGCATGTAATTTTAAACAATTTTCTAATTTACTTTTATCACCAATTTTGCTTTGTTCTCCTGGTATTCTTAGTTGAAAGCTTAACCTAGGAGGTTCATATGCTAATTTTGTAGACCTTGAAGCCCACCTCTTTCAGATTGCATTTTAACAGTTTTTCACCACTAGAGGGTGTTAGTTCACATATTTCATATAGATAACACTGTGCTCGTGCACGTGAAGTAATCTGGGAGCAGGCACTGATTGGCTAGACTGCAAGTCTGTCAAAAGAACTGAAAAAAGGGGCAGTTTGCAGAGGCTTAGATACAAGATAATCACAGAGGTTAAAAGTATATTATTATAGCTGTGTTGGTTATGCAAAACTGGGAAATGGGTAATAAAGGGATTATCTATCTTTTAAAACAATAACAATCCTGGTGTAGACTGTCCCTTTAAGATTATAAGTATTTTGAGAAAAGCTTATCACCTTCTAATTGGCAAGAAATAAACTGAAATATGCAGTGTGAAAATCTTTACAGAATTATGCAGGGTTTAGAGACGCCCATGTTCAGCCTATTTTTCACAAAAGTAACAATTACTCTTTATATTTTGTACATTTTATACTCTACAGCATGTTTAACAAGTCATTAGAAACACATTAAGGGGAAGTCAGTTTTACAGTAGTGTCCCTTTAAGGACACTAAACATTCTTTGTTTTATTAATGCAACATTAAACACACATTTTTTTTTTCTTTCATGATTGACAGAGCATGCAATTTTTAAACAACTTTTAATAACATTTGCTTTTTTTTTTGGTACCCTTTATTGAAAAGCATACCTAGGTAGGCTTAGAAGCAGCAACACACTACTGAGCTAGTGCTTAGTGTTTGCACATATATGTCTCGTTATTGGCTCACCTGTGTTCAGCTAGCTCCCAGTAGTGCATTTCTTTCAACAGAGGATACCAAAAGAGTAAAGTCAGATGATAATAGAAGTAAATTGGTAAGTTGTATAAAATTGGTGTGCTCTGTCTGAACAGTGAAAGAACAAAGTTGCATTTCATATCCCTTTAAAGGGACATCTCAGAGATGCCATTTGTGACCATGGTATATTTGATGACATAAGCAAACATTCTTAGTAAATAGTTTTGTCTGATCCAGTGATTTGTGCATTATTTTTATATTTTAGGTCGCCGGGCTCAGTATGAATTCCCTGTGTTTTGCGAAGATGAACAAGGTTTAGCCTAATACTTAAAAAGTAAATGTTTTTAAATCAAATGGGATTATAGACGATCATGTACCCAAATCAAACATTGTTCTTCTGTGTTTGTTACCAAAGAGGACGTTCTCAGCATCACACAATATCCTGATGATTATTACAGTTTACAGCAGACTCTCCAAACCTACCTAGTCAATGCTACAGGAATTCAGATTCGGTAAAATATGATCACAAAGATAAAGAAACTTCAAAATGAATGTTGTTTAAAATAAAAAAAAATGTAGTTTGGAATTAATTAGTCATATATTCATTATTGTGCAATTCCGGACCTTAGTGTGTTGCACTTTCACAAGAAGAAATCCGGCTCTGAAAATAACCGAATGCTGCTGGCAGCCGCCATCTTCCCCATTCATTCCGAATCTCCTGAATGCCTAGTTTTAACTGAGATCAGAGCACTTCTGTCTTCATAAATATTTAAATTCTGGGGATTTATCCCTTAATGACCACAGCACTTTTCCATTTTCTGTCCGTTTGGGACCAAGGCTATTTTTACATTTCTGCAGTGTTTGTATTTAGCTGTAATTTTCCTCTTACTCATTTACTGTACCCACACATATTATATACCGTTTCTTCTCGCCATTAAATGGACTTTCTAAAGATACCATTATTTTCATCATATCTTATAATTTACTATAAAAAAAATTATAAAATATGAGGAAAAAATGAAAAAAAAACACACTTTTTCTAACTTTGACCCCCAAAATCTATTACATATCTACAACCACCAAAAAACACCCATGCTAAATAGTTTCTAAATTTCTCTTGTTAAGTGTATCCAGTCCACGGATCATCCATTACTTGTGGGATATTCTCCTTCCCAACAGGAAGTTGCAAGAGGATCACCCACAGCAGAGCTGCTATATAGCTCCTCCCCTAACTGTCATATCCAGTCATTCTCTTGCAAGCCTCAACCAAGATGGAGGTCGTAAGAGGAGTGTGGTGTTTTATACTTAGTTTATTCTTCAATCAAAAGTTTGTTATTTTTAAATGGTACCGGAGTGTACTGTTTATCTCAGGCAGTATTTAGAAGAAGAATCTGCCTGCGTTTTTTATGGTCTTTACAGAAGTAACTAAGATCCATGGCTGTTCTTACATATTCTGAGGAGTGAGGTAACTTCAGAGAGGGAATGGCGTGCAGGTTATCCTGCAATAAGGTATGTGCAGTTAATATATTTCTAGGGATGGAATTTGCTAGAAAATGCTGCTGATACTGAACTAATGTAAGTAAAGCCTTAAATGCAGTGAGAGCTACTGGTATCAGGCTTATTAATAGAGATGCATACTCTTATAAAAATGTAATATAAAACGTTTGCTGGCATGTTTAATCGTTTTTATATATGTTTGGTGATAAAACTTATTGGGGCCTAGTTTTTTTTTCCACATGGCTGGCTTGAATTCTGCCTAGTAACAGTTTCCTGACTTTCCACTGTTGTAATATGAGTGGGAGGGGTTTTTTTGTGCAGCAAAAATTACAGACACAGACATCCAGCTTCTTCCTGCATGATCCAGGATATCTCTGGAGGGCTCAAAAGGCTTCAAAGTCGTTTTTGAGGGAGGTAACAAGCCACAGTAGAGCTGTGGCAGTTGTTGTGACTATTTAAAAAAAAAAAAAAAAACGTTTTTGTCAGTTATTATTCTGTGTTTGGTATTAAGGGGTTAATCATCCATTTGCAAGTGGGTGCAATGCTCTGCTAACTTGTTACATACACTGTAAAAATTTTGTTAGTGTAACTGCCTTTTTTCACTGTTATTTCAAATTTTGGCAAAAATTTGTGTTTCTTAAAGGTGCAGTAACATTTTTTATATTGCTTGTAAACTGGTTTAAAGTGTTTTCCAAGCTTGCTAGTCTCATTGCTAGTCTGTTTAAACATGTCTGACACAGAGGAAACAACTTGTTCATTATGTTTGAAACCATGGTGGAGCCCCATAGGAGAATGTGTACTAAATGTATTGATTTCACCTTAAACAGTAAAGATCAGTCTTTAACTATAAAAGAAATATCACCAGAAGATTCTGACGAGGGGGAAGTTATGCCGACTAACTCTACCCACGTGTCAGACCCTTCGCCTCCCGCTCAGGTGATGCACGCTAATATGGCGCCAATTGCATCAGGGAATCATGAATAATACCCTGTCAGAGGTATTATCCAGGTTGCCTGAATTAAGAGGCAAGCACGATTGCTCTGGGGTTAGGAGAAATACAGAACGCGCAGATGCTGTAAGGGCCATGTCTGATACTGCGTCACAATATGCAGATCATGAGGACGGAGAGCTTCAGTGTGTGGGTGACGTCTCTGATTCGGGGAAACCTGATTCAGAGATTTCTAATTTTAAATTTAAGCTTGAGAACCTCCGTGTATTGCTTGGGGAGGTATTAGCTGCTCTGAATGACTGTAACACAGTTGCAGTACCAGAGAAATTGTGTAGGCTGGATAAATACTATGCGGTGCCGGTGTGTACTGATGTTTTTCCTATACCTAAAAGGCTTACAGAAATTATTAGCAAGGAGTGGGATAGACCGGGTGTGCCTTTTTCCCCACCTCCTATATTTAGAAAAATGTTTCCAATAGACGCCACTACAGGGGACTTATGGCAGACGGTCCCTAAGGAGGAGGGAGCAGTTTCTACTTTAGGAAAGCGTACCACTATCCCGGTTGAGGACAGTTGTGCTTTTTCAGATCCAATGGATAAAAAAATTGGAGGGTTACCTTAAGAAAATGTTTATTCAACAAGGTTTTATTTTACAGCCCCTTGCATGCATAGCGCCTGTCACGGCCGCGGCGGCATTCTGGTTTGAGGCCCTGGAAGAGGCCATCCATACAGCTCCATTGACTGAAATTATTGACAAGCTTAGAACACTTAAGCTAGCTAACTCATTTGTTTCTGATGCCATTGTTCATTTGACTAAACTAACGGCTAAGAATTCCGGATTCCCCATCCAGGCGCGTAGGGCGCTATGGCTTAAATCCTGGTCAGCTGACGTGACTTCGAAGTCTGAATTACTCAACATTCCTTTCAAGGGGCAGACCTTATTCGGGCCTGGTTTGAAGGAAATTATTGCTGACATTACTGGAGGTAAGCGTCATACCCTTCCTCAGGACAGGGCCAAAGCAAAGGCCAAACAGTCTAATTTTCGTGCCTTTCGAAATTTCAAGGCAGGTGCAGCATCAACTTCCTCCGCTTCAAAGCAAGAGGGAACTTTTGCTCAATCTAAGCAGGCCTGGAAACCTAACCAGTCCTGGAACAAAGGCAAGCAGGCCAGAAAGCCTGCTGCTGCCTCTAAGACAGCATGAAGGAACGGCCCCCTATCCGGCGACGGATCAAGTAGGGGGCAGACTTTCTCTCTTCGCCCAGGCATGGGCAAGAGATGTTCAAGATCATATCTCAGGGATATCTTCTGGACTTCAAAGCTTCCCCTCCACAAGGGAGATTTCATCTTTCAAGGCTATCTGCAAATCAGATAAAGAAAGAGGCATTCCTACGCTGTGTGCAAGACCTCCTAATTATGGGAGTGATCCATCCAGTTCCGCGGACGGAACAAGGACAGGGTTTTTATTCAAATCTGTTTGTGGTTCCCAAAAAAGAGGGAACCTTCAGACCAATTTTGTATCTAAAGATCTTAAACAAATTCCTCAGAGTTCCATCTTTCAAAATGGAAACTATTCGGAACCATCCTACCCATGATCCAAGAGGGTCAGTACATGACCACAGTGGACCTAAAGGATGCCTACCTTCACATTCCGATTCACAAAGACCATCATCGGTTTCTAAGGTTTGCCTTTCTAGACAGGCATTACCAATTTGTAGCTCTTCCCTTCGGGTTGGCTACAGCCCCGAGAATCTTTACAAAGGTTCTGGGCTCACTTCTGGCGGTTCTAAGACCGCGAGGCATAGCGGTAGCTCCGTATTTAGACGACATCCTGATACAGGCGTCAAACTTTCAAGTTGCCAAGTCTCATACAGAGGTAGTTCTGGCATTTCTGAGGTCGCACGGGTGGAAAGTGAACGAGGAAAAGAGTTCTCTATCCCCACTCACAAGAGTCTCCTTAGGGACTCTTATAGATTCTGTAGAAATGAAAATTTACCTGACGGAGTCCAGGTTATCAAAACTTCTAAATGCTTGCCGAGTTCTTCACTCCATTCCGCGCCCTTCGGTGGCTCAGTGTATGGAGGTAATCGGCTTAATGGTAGCGGCAATGGACATAGTGCCATTTGCGCGCCTACATCTCAGACCGCTGCAATTATGCATGCTGAGTCAGTGGAATGGGGATTACACAGATTTGTCCCCTCTGCTAAATCTGGATCAAGAGACCAGAGATTCTCTTCTCTGGTGGTTGTCTCGGGTCCACCTGTCCAAGGGTATGACCTTTCGCAGGCCAGATTGGACAATTGTAACAACAGATGCCAGCCTTCTTGGTTGGGGTGCAGTCTGGAACTCCCTGAAGGCACAGGGATCGTGGACTCAGGAGGAGAAACTCCTTCCAATAAATATTCTGGAGTTAAGAGCGATATTCAATGCTCTTCTGGCTTGGCCTCAGTTAGCAACACTGAGGTTCACCAGATTTCAGTCGGACAACATCACGACTGTGGCTTACATCAACCATCAAGGGGGAACCAGGAGTTCCCTAGCGATGTTAGAAGTCTCAAAAATAATTCGCTGGGCAGAGTCCCACTCTTGCCACCTGTCAGCAATCCATATCCCAGGCGTGGAGAACTGGGAGGCGGATTTTCTAAGTCGTCAGACTTTCCATCCGGGGGAGTGGGAACTCCATCCGGAGGTGTTTGCTCAATTGATTCATCGTTGGGGCAAACCAGAGTTGGATCTCATGGCGTCTCGCCAGAACGCCAAGCTCCCTTGTTACGGATCCAGGTCCAGGGATCCAGAAGCAACGCTGATAGATGCTCTAGCAGCGCCTTGGTTCTTCAACCTGGCTTATGTGTTTCCACCGTTTCCTCTGCTCCCTCGACTGATTGCCAAAATCAAACAGGAGAGAGCATCGGTGATTCTGATAGCACCTGCGTGGCCACGCAGGACTTGGTATGCAGACCTAGTGGACATTTCATCCTTTCCACCATGGACTCTGCCTCTAAGACAGGACCTTCTGATACAAGGTCCTTTCAATCATCCAAATCTAATTTCTCTGAGACTGACTGCATGGAGATTGAACGCTTGATTCTATCAAAGCGTGGCTTCTCCGAGTCAGTCATTGATACCTTAATACAGGCACGAAAGCCTGTTACCAGGAAAATCTACCACAAGATATGGAGTAAATATCCTTATTGGTGTGAATCCAAGAATTACTCATGGAGTAAGGTTAGGATTCCTAGAATATTGTCTTTTCTCCAAGAGGGCTAGTTCCTTAAAGGGACAGATTTCTGCTCTGTCTATTCTTTTGCACAAGCGTCTGGCAGAGGTTCCAGACGTTCAGGCATTTTGCCAGGATTTGGTTAGAATTAAGCCTGTGTTTAAACCTGTTGCTCCTCCGTGGAGCTTAAACTTGGTTCTTAAAGTTCTTCAAGGAGTTCCGTTTGAACCCCTTCATTCCATTGATATTAAACTTTTATCTTTTAAAGTTCTGTTTTTGATGGCTATTTCCTCGGCTCGGAGAGTCTCTGAGCTATCTGCCTTACAATGTGATTCTCCTTATCTGATTTTTCATGCAGATAAGGTAGTTCTGCGTAACAAACCTTGGTTTTTACCTAAGGTGGTTTCTAACAAGAATATCAATCAAGAGATTGTTGTTCCATCATTGTGTCCTAATCCTTCTTCAAAGAAGGAACGTCTTTTACATAATCTGGATGTAGTCCGTGCCTTGAAGTTTTACTTACAAGCTACTAAGGATTTTCGTCAAACATCTTCCCTGTTTGTCGTTTACTCTGGACAGAGGAGAGGTCAAAAAGCTTCAGATCTCTCTGTCCTTTTGGCTTCGGAGCGTAATACGCCTAGCCTATGAGACTGCTGGACAGCAGCTCCCTGAAAGGATTACAGCTCATTCTACTAGAGCTGTGGCTTCCACATGGGCCTTCAAAAATGAGGCCTCTGTTGAACAGATTTGCAAGGCTGCGACTTGGTCTTCGCTTCACACTTTTTCAAAATTTTACAAATTTGATACTTTTGCTTCTTCGGAGGCTGTTTTTGGGAGAAAGGTTCTTCGGGCAGTGGTTCCTTCCGCTTAATCCTGCCTTGTCCCTCCCATCATCCGTGTACTTTAGCTTTGGTATTGGTATCCCACAAGTAATGGATGATCCGTGGACTGGATACACTTAACAAGAGAAAACATAATTTATGCTTACCTGATAAATTTATTTCTCTTGTAGTGTATCCAGTCCACGGCCCGCCCTGTCCTTTTAAGGCAGGTCTAAATTTTAATTAAACTACAGTCACCACTGCACCCTATGGTTTCTCCTTTCTCTGTTTGTTTTCGGTCGAATGACTGGATATGACAGTTAGGGGAGGAGCTATATAGCAGCTCTGCTGTGGGTGATCCTCTTGCAACTTCCTGTTGGGAAGGAGAATATCCCACAAGTAATGGATGATCCGTGGACTGGATACACTACAAGAGAAATAAATTTATCAGGTAAGCATAAATTATGTTTTTGTCCTGAGTTTAGAAATACCCAATGTTTACATGTTCTTTGCAAGTTATAGGGCCATAAATACAAATAGCACTTTGCTATTTCCAAACCACTTTTTTTCAAAATTAGCACTAGTTACATTGGAACACTGATATCTGTCAGGAATCCCTGAATATCCCTTGACATATATATATATTTTTTTAGAAGACATCCCAAAGTATTGATTTAGGCCCATTGTGGTATATTTCATGCCACCATTTCACCGCCAAATGCGATCAAATACAAAAAATCGTTCACTTTTTCACAAATTTTTTCACAAACTTTAGGTTTCTCACTGAAATTATTTACAAGCAGCTTGTGCAATTATGGCATAAATGGTTGTACATTTTTCTCTGGGATCCCCTTTGTTCAGAAATAGCAGACATCTATGGCTTTGGCGTTGCTTTTTGGTAATTAGAAGGCCACTAAATTACGCTGCGCACCACACGTGTATTATGCTCAGCAGTGCAGGGGTTAATTAGGGAGCTTGTAGGGTTAATTTTAGCTTTAGTGTAGTGTAGTAGACAACCCCAAGTATTGATCTAGGCCCTTTTTGGTATATTTCATGCAACCATTTCACCGCCAAATGCGATCAAATTAAAAAAAATAGTCATCTTTTTCACAAACTTTAGGTTTCTCACTGAAATCATTTACAAACATTTTGTGCAATTATGGCACAAATGGTTGTAAATGCTTCTCTGGGATCCCCTTTGTTCAGAAATAGCAGACATATATGGCTTTGGTGTTGCTTTTTGGTAATTAGAAGGCTGCTAAATGCCACTGCGCACAACACGTGAATTATGCCCAGCAGAGAAGGGGTTAATTAGGGAGCTTGCAGGGTTAATTTTAGCTTTAGTGTAGAGATCAGCTTCCCACCTCACAAATCAGACCCCTGATCCCTCCCAAAGAGCTCTCTTCCCTCCCCCACCCCACAATTCTCCCGCCATCTTAAGTACTGGCAGAAAATCTGCCAGTACTAAAAAAAAGGTATCTTTTTTTTTTTTTTTTTAATCTTTTTTTTAGCATATTTATATATGCTTTTGTTTAGGATTCCCCCCCCTTAGCCCCCAACCTCCCTGATCCCCCCCAAAACAGCTCTCTAACCCTCCCCCTCTGCTTTATTGGGGGCCATCTTGGGTACTGGCAGCTGTCTGCCAGTACCCAGTTTGCACATAAAATGTTTATTTTTATTTTTTCCCCTTTTTTCTGTAGTGTAGCTTCCCCCCTCCTAAGACCAATCTCCCACCCGCTCCCAGATCCCTTAGATTTATTTTTTATATATATATTTACGCCCCCCTTTCTCCCACTTTCAAAAACAATTTTTCTGAAGTGTAGCGGTTCCCACCCGCTCCCTCCCCGTGGACGCGCCCGCCTCCTCACGCACCTGTGCGCGCCCCCAGCGATCCCGCCCCCTCTCTCACTTAGACCTCATCGATGGCAGCCCACCCGCCTCCCACTTCAGCTCCCACCCACCAACGAATGCGGCCATCGATGTCCGGTGCAGAGAGGGCCACAGAGTGGCTCTCTTTGCACCGGAGGGGTAAAATTTGTTATTGCAGGATGCCTCGAGGCATCCTGCAATAACCGGAAAGCAGCTGGAAGTGATCAGGATCGCTTCCAGCAGCTTTCCAGACCGAGGACGTGCAGGGTACGTCCTTGGTCGTTAAGGGACTTTTTTTAGAGGACGTACCCTGCACGTCCTCGGTCGTTAAGGGGTTAAAAGTTAAAAGTGACATGAAGCTCAAAATGGCCAATTTACTTCTATTATCAAATCTTCTTCATCGTTCTCTTGGTATCCCTTATTGAAAAGTAGGAAAGTAAGCTCAGGAGCATGCACGTATCTGCGGCACTATATGGCAGCAGTTTTACAGCTATACATTTGCAAGAGCACTAGATGGCTGCATGTTTTCCTGCCATATAGTGCTCCAGATGTGCACACTATCTACGTATCTCTTCAACAAAAACATAAATCATGACTTACCAGATAATTTCCTTTCCTTCGATACAGGGAGAGTCCACAGCTGCATTCATTACTTGTGGGAATACAGAACCTAGCCACCAGGAGGAGGCAAGGACACCCCAACCAAAGGCTTAAAAACCTCCCCCACTTCCCTTATCCCTCAATCATTCTACCGAGGGAACAAGGAAACAGTAGGAGAAATATCAGGGTGAAAAAGGTGCCTGAAGAAATATATTTAGGGCCGCCCATTGGAGAACACGGGCGGGAGCTGTGGACTCTCCCTGTATCGAAGGAAAGGAAATTATCTGGAAAGTCATAATTTATGTTTTCCTTCTTAATACAGGGAGAGTCCACTGCTGCATTCATCACTTGTGGGAAACAATACCCAAGCTACAGCAGACACTGAATGCTAATGGGAGGGTAAAAAAGAGAGGCAGCCCCTAATCTGAGGGCACCATAGCCTGCAAAACCTTTCTCCCGAAGTTTGCTTTAGCAGAAGCAAAAACATCCAACTTGTAAAATTTGGAAAAAGAATGTAAGGAGGACCAGGTAGCAAGTCTTACAAACCTGATCCATAGAGGCCTTATTTTTTTAAGGCCCAAGAGGAAACCACTGCTCTCATAGAATAGGCAGTAATCCTCTAAGGAGGCTTAAGATCCGCTGACTCATATGCTAAGTGGATGATACTCCTCAACCAAAAAGATAAAGGAAGTTGAAGAGGCCCTCTGACCCCTACACTTCCCAGAATAGATAACAAACAGAGAAGAAGTTGGTCTATATTCCTTCGTAGCCTGAAGATAGAACTTCAAGGCACGAACCACATCCAGATTATGCAGTAAACGTTCCTTCAATGAAGAAGGATTGGGTCATAAGTAAGGAACCACAATTTCTTTATTGATGTTGCGATTTGACACAACCTTTAGGAAGAAATCCTAACTTAGTTCGTAGAACAGCCTTATCAGCATGGAACACCAGATAAGAAGGGTTACATTGCAAGGCAGCAATCTCAGAGACTCTTATCACAGTAGCAATAGCTAGTAGAAAAAGAACCTTCAAAGACAAAAACCTTAATGTCAACCCCTTGCATAGGCTCAAATAGAGCCCATTGCAAAACTTTAAGAACAAAATTTAAACTCCAAGGAGTAGCATTAGATTTAAACACTGGCCTGATCCTAGTCAGAACCTTAACAAAAAAACTGTACATCCGGAAGCTCAGCGAGCCTCTTGTGCAGTAAAACAGACAGGGCCAAAATCTGTCCCTTCAAGGAACAAGATGAGAGGCCCTTCACCAGTCCAACCTGGAGAAAGGAAGGAATCCTGGCAACCTTTACTTTGTGCCAGGACAAACCATGCTCTTCACACCAGAACAAGTAGGTCCTCCACACCTTATGAAAGATGCGACAAGTAATATTTAGTAGTAGGAGCATCTAACTTATCACAAACACTTTATATGGGAAAAAGAGAACCCACCCCCATAGAGAGTCAGGAACCAGGATCCTTAAAAAGCAGACGACGGAAAGAGGAATCTAATCCTGTTCCACTCGTCCTTAATAAGGATTTCCATCAAATTTAGGACCCAGAGGTTCCATTGGCAGCTCAGCCTTTGGAACCTCTAAAGTAGTCCAAACCTTCCTTAGTAGAAAGCATAAACGTTCTGTCCAAAATCTAAAAACTGGATCCTTCACAGGCGGAGGATTATAGGCAGCAGACTCCAACCCTGAAAGTTCATGCTTTGAAGTTTCAGAGAGAACCTCATTCTCGGATAACTGTTTGGATATATCAGACAAATTATATGATGCCACCTGGGCAGGAGTGCAAGATTTAACCTTGCACTTGGCAGTGCGAGAGAAAGCACTAATGACGCGCAGACACCCGCCGTATGAAACTGCGCAGTAACGTCTGGTGAAAAAAGGCCCCTTCCAGATGGAGGATTAGCAGTGCAAGGGGAAGCTGCATGTGTATACCAGATGCATGTAGGGTGTGCACCTCACTGAACTCCTCAGAGGTGGGTGGCTCAGTGGTATCAAACATGTCAACCTTATTTGATATAATCCCCTTATCAAGACATATGGAACATAATTGAGAGGGCGGATATTGCAGAGCTCCCTCACAATATAAACAGGCATTACTCTTTGAAATAGAGGGAGAACCCTCTAATGAATCAGAGTCCTCCATAGCTAAAGTACGATATGTGGAGGACTACAGAAAAAACAACAACTTTATTTTAAATTAAAAAAGCGGCACCTTTATACCCAGTGACTGGGGTCCCCACCACCTCCTATGACCCAGACAGAACAGAGATAAAAATCCTCTCTGGTAGTACCTCGGCCAAGAGAAATGAAATGGAAGCCTTGACCATATTGGTCACATTGTGTCCAATGCAGGACCGTCCCTGCTATGAAAAAAAGCGTGCCAAGCTTTTAAGCTGTGCAACCTTCAAAGTAAAAGTGAAACCTGTATGTTCCATCTCAGCCTATGAGCCCATAAACATCTTACACAAAAAGCAGCATAAAATCAAATAAAGCATATATGATTAAACCCAACTGTTCATAATACCCCTCAGAAGATATTAACCCTTGATTCCATATAGATAAAAGGAGCCACACTGTGACCCTGTCTTCTAGCGTTTGCAATATGTGTAAAAAATGAAATGATCTTACCGGAATCTATGCCGTGGGACAGTAACACGGTCCTTCAAGTTTGACAGATTGTAGCAGCGCTTCTGACATGGACTTGAGTGAAGAAAGCAGGCAGCGAAACTCGTCAACGCTGATTGCTTAAGGAGCTGTTAATATGAGTCTGGATGGTTTCGCAGAAAGACTCTCCCTTTATCTCCAGACTCTAACTTTCATCAATGCTCTCACTGAGAGGCTGACAAGACTACTTAAAACTCCAGCCCCATCTCGAAGTGTACTACCCTCCATAAGAGACTACTCAGAAATCTTCTGACACTTCTCTGCCAACCTCCTGTGACAAAAGGTAAAGAATGACTGGGGGATGAGGGAAGTGGGGGAGGTATTTAAGCCTTTGGCTTGGGTGTCTTTGCCTCCTGGTAGCAAGGTTCTGTATTCCAACAAGTAATGAATGCAGCTGTGGACTCTCCCTGTATTATGGGCTCGATTTATCAAAGCCCTAAGGCTGCAAGTTCTCACAAGAGCTTGCTCGCCGTAATTTAACAAGCAGCAGTCACCAGACCGCCGCTTCCCTAACCTCTTCGCCACCTCTAAGGAGGCGAAATTCAATCTCTGTGGTCTAGTCCGACCGAAGAGATTGACAGCTCCTGCCTGCGTTTGATTGACGCGGGCAGGTGGTGGGATTGCACGCGAGTGCTCGTGTGCAATGTGATTACCTGCGGTTAAATTCGCCCCGCCCCTGTCCTCCTCAGCTTTGATAAATCTAGCCCTAAGAAGGAAATACCATGAGAACTAAGAAAATTTGATAATAGAAGAAAATTGGAATGGAAACTTTTTTTAAAAATTGTATGTCCTGTCTGAATCATTGCAAGGTAACAGTCACATGTAAATTGTTAAAAGGATGCTAAAGTCAAAATTACAGTTCAGATTCAGGTTTCTTTTTTATTTACAATTTTCTTCTGTTGTCTAAATGTGCACAGTCTTTTTATATGCACAGTTTGAGGTACCAACTCCTACAGAACATGTGCAAGAGTGCACAGTATAAACCTATATGCATTTTGTGATTGGCTGATGGCTGTCACATGATACAAGGGGAGGGAAAATGGAATTCACTTTGAAAATCACCAGAAAACTATCTACTCCTCATTTGAAAGTTAAAGTAAGTGTTATTGCATTGTCTTTTTATTATATATTTGTTGATTTTGGTTCGTTATTGATGTAAGGGTCAACAGAAATGCCTTTAAAATAATACATTTACATAATGAACTAAAATAATCATTTCTGCAATCATATTAACATCTATAAAACCACAAAGTGAGCAGTCATTTCTCGTTTGTAAAAACAGGATTCACATAGATAAGAAATCGGTGTTCATGTTTCACTTCTGAGCTTGTGCAGGAAAGCCTTTGTTTTCTGATTAGAGAATTCAAGGCAAACAGTGCATCAGTTAAAGGGACATTCTGGTCAAAATTGAAATGCACCTAGACTAATTACATCTTTGATTAGAAACATATTTGCATTATACATGTATTGACAAAAATGCTTCTAGTAAAAGTTATCACTGTTTTAGTGTTAACAGTTTTCTCTGCACGTGCATGTGAAGCATAGCTAGATATTCTCAGGGCATCAGTATTTTAAACACTGCAGCTGCTCAGAGTGCCAGTGGGGCTTGTATCATGTCAGCAATTAACTGAGTCTTTACTAGATGGTAGAAGCACCTGCTCTGAGCTCTTGTGTTTAGTGCATACTGAAATATACTTTTAAAACAGCAATAGTTTTTATTAAATGCATTTTTGCTAATATGTATGTATATGTACTAATTTTGTATATTACGCAAATACTTGTATTTAAAACTGAAATGCATCCATATGGATTTAAATAGTGGCTGGAATGTCCCTTTAAGCAGATGCATGAAATGCTTATTAAAGGGCCCCAATAGTTAAATAAATAAATTACATGTTTAGAACATGTATAACCACACAAAGGGGTAAAATGCACAGTGCTGCTCGGGACCTGCAGTGCACTGCTGATGATTCTGAATGGAACCCACTGCTAATGCAATCAGCAGTGCTAGTTGCATATCTATATCGTGCGACTAGTGTTACTGATTGGATCAGAGCCAGGTTCCACTCTGGACCAGCAGTGCACCATGGGTCCTGAACGTCACTTCTACTGTGTGTTTCTTTCCTATGATTTGGAGAATATCCATAGTGGGAATATCACTCCTGGCCAGCAGGAGGAGGCAAAGAGCACCACAGAAAAGCTATTAAGTGTCACTCCCCCTACCCATAATCCCCAGTCATTCTCTTTGCCTCTGTCAATGGAGGTGAAGTTTGGTGTCTGAAGAAATGCATTCCTTTTTCAGGTACTTTTCCCACCAAGCAAGGATTTGTGTTTAGCTGAGTCCACGTCAATCTCTTCAGTAGAGTAGTGGTGGCTTTTAAGCAGTTAGGAAGTTTTGAGGTAGTCCTTGCTTTGTGTCCCAACACTTTGCTACCCATGGTACAGAAAGCCAGAGTTGGTTACTCTGTTCTTTTTTTTTTCTACAGGTCTCTGTAAGGAGTATGTGTCCTTTCACACCTTGTGAGCTGTCTTCCTGCCAGACAAATAGACTGCAGGTAAGTGCTTTTGTCTTCTAGGTCTTGGAGACTAATACTTTAGAAGAATATGTCATATGCAGTAGATGGGAACATTTTTAAAATCCTTTATACAGGATTTTTTTAGCAGTGGGCAGGCACATTATGTACTGTATGTTGAGACTATGGGCTAATCTTCCCTTTATTGGGACTTTTTCCTCTTTGGGCTAATTTTGTTTAAATTCTTTATTAGTATGTGTGTGGCTTATGTTTTATACATGGATTTATGTTTAAAGGACACTGAGTCCAAATTTTTTATTTTGTGATTCTGATAGAGCATGCAATTTTAAGCAACTTTCTAATTTACTCCTATTATCAATTTTTCTTCGTTCTCTTGCTTTCTTTCTTTGAAAAAGAAGACATCTAAGCTAACGAATCAGCCAATTTGTGTTTCAGAACCATGGACAGCACTTGTTTACTGGTGCTGTCCAATCAGCAAGGACAACCCAGGTTATTCACAAAAAAATGGGCCGGGATCTAAACTTAAATTCTTGCTTTTCAAATAAAGATACCAAGAGAATAAAGAAAATTTGACAATAGGAGTAAATTAGAAAGATGCTTAAAATTGCATGCTCTATCTGAAACATGAAAGAAAAAATTTGGGTACAGTGTCCCTTTAAACTTAAAATTTGGCAGTTGGTTTTCTTTGCCTGCATAGCTAGAACAGGCTAACTGACAGACTGCTTGAGTTTGAAACCAGAAGCAGCTACTTGCATCTTATGTTGTAGGCAAAGGGAAACGTGCACCTTTTAATTGCTGCATAGTTTCCTCTCTCTGACGGTCATGTGACTTCTCTCTACTGTCGGATATTCATGGAGCTGAGCGGCTTCATTGAATTTCAGTCTCTTCAGTGTCAATCAACTAAACGATCATTTCAGAGACTTCTGGAAGACAAATTGTAGTATTAAAAATTCTTAAAGTGACAGTGTATTTAACATTTTTCTACAATTTGGGGAATTTTTTATTTAGTATTATGACATAGACCAAGACTGTGTTTTTTGAAAAATGCGTGTTATGCCTAGAGGCACACATTGTGCTGCATGCTTAGCTAGAAAACTTCAATTTAAAACATAAATTGTTGCCCTCTGAGCCCAATGTCTCTCAGGATGATGCTGTTCAGGCAATGCCAAAGATTTCTCCTCAAACGTCCCAAGCCTCTATGGCATCACATACAGTACCCCGCAGTTCCTCTAAGCCTCCTGTAAGAATTTATTTGCCTGCAGATTTTGGTTCACAGGTATCTTCTGCGGTATCTGCGGAATTATCTACTTTTCCTATGTTGGGATAACGCAAGAGGAAAACTAGACATTCAGATAGTAAGGTTTCTATTCCACCTACTGCTACACAGGTTGCCCTCCCTCATAAGTCTGATGAGGAGGATACACCGGTAGCCTCTGAGGGTTATATCTCAGATTCAGACAGTATTATTCCTTCATCTGATACTGAAGAAGTAAACTTGAGATTTAAGCTTAAACACCTTTGTGTACTGTTAAAGGAGGTATTGGCTACTTTGGACGACTCCAATACTTCTGTTGTCGTCAACCCTAAGAAGTCTAGTAAACTTAATAAATACTATGATCTTTCCTCTGTGGAACTTTTTCCTGTCCCAGACCGTGTGATGGAGATTATTTCACAGGAATGGAAGAAGAAGCCAGGGATTCCTTTCTCCCCTTCTCCTGTTTTTAAAAAGATGTTACCTGTTTCTGACTCTTGGCGCACGGTGCCTAAAGTAGAAGGGGCTATTTCTACTCTGGCTAAGAGGACTACTATCCCTATAGAGGATAGCTGCTCCTTTAAGGATCCCACGGACAAAAAGCTGGAAGCTTATTTGAAGATGTATGTTCATCAAGGTCTTCAATGGCAACCTGCAGTTTGTATTGCCACAGTAGCAAGTGCAGCATCTTATTGGTGCGACACCTTGTCTGAACCAATTTTAGTAGAGACTCCATTGGAGGAGATACAAGATAGGATTAAAGAGACACTGAACCCAATTTTTTTATTTTGTGATTCAGATAGGGCATGCAATTTTAAGCAATTTTCTAATTTACTCCTATTATCAATCTTTCTTCGTTCTCTTGCTATCTTTATTTGAAAAAGAAGGCATATAAGCTTTTTTTTTTGTTCATGACAACACTTTTTTATTGGTGGATGAATTTATCCACCAATCATCAAGGACAACCCAGGTTGTTCACCAAAAATGGGCCGGCATCTAAACTTACATTCTTGCATTTTAAATAAAGATACCAAGAGAATGAAGAAAAATTGATAATAGGAGTAAATTAGAAAGTTGCTTAAATTTGCATGCTCTAGCTGAATCATGAAAGAAAATATTTGGGTTCAGTGTCCCTTTAAGGCTCTCAAACTAGCCAATTCCTTCATTTCTGATGCTAACATGCAAGTTATTAGACTGGAAGCCAAGATGTCTGGCTTCACTGTCCTAGCCCGCAAGGCATTATGGCTAAAATCTTGGTCAGCTGATGTTACCTCTAATTCCAAGCTTCTGGCGCTTCCTTACAAGGGGAAGACCTTGTACGGACCTGGTCTGACAGAAATAATTTCTGATATTACAGGTGGAAAAGGGTCTTTTCTACCGCAAGACAAGAAGAACAGACTCAAAGGACATCAAAAGTAATTTTCGTTCCTTTCGTAACTTCAAAGGTCAAAAGTCTTCCTCTTCCAAGCAGGAGCAGTCCAAGTCTTCTTGGAAGCCCAATCAGTCTTGGAATAAGGGGAAGCAATCAAAGAAACCCTCAGCTTAGTCTAAGTCAGCACGAAGGGTTGGCCCCCGGTCCGGGTTCGGATCAAGTGGGGGGCAGACTTTCCCTGTTTCGCCAAGTGTGGAGACGAGATGTGGACATAGTTGTAAGAATTTACACTTAATCAAAAAGGATCTTATGTTAAAAGCTGTTTAACAACGAAAAACTAATATATATATATATATATATATATATATATCTCAATAATCAGCCTTGTGCAAACACAATCAATATACAATCTTCTGTATATCTATATAACTCTCCAAGAACAGATAACAATGCTCCCTTCAACATAAACAATCACACATTTATTAAAGACAGATAAATAACAAGATTACTTGTTATTGTTTACAAGGTTAAAACACAGAGAAACAATTTAACAGAGAAATAGTAAATAAAATGATATTACCCAGTTTGCTTCTGTGGGAGGCCCTAAGTTATGGATTGTACCTTGATGTTTTCCCTTCCAGAGAGGCACTCTAATTTACTCTATTCTCACCCTGATTCTTATACCCTTTAAAACTGCTGACAATATACTTTTGGCCATGTTCCAAATAAGGTGATCTGAACTATTGTAAGCTTTTGTAACTCACAGCAATCCTTTCTACCCATATATGATCTCAACCCTTAACATGCGTAACTGACCACCTCAGCATTACATCATGCCTAATGCTAAAATAGTCAGAAGGACACACTAGCCCCTCTATAATCAGAATTATACCATTTATACATATTAAAATCTTACAATAGTATCTCAGGGTTACAAAATAGAATTCAAAACTTTCCCTCCCAGGGGCAGATTCCACCTTTTAAGATTATCTGCAGACCAGGTAAAAAGAGAGGCATTCTTAAACTGCGTTCAGGACCTTTCCTTCCTGGGAGTGATTGTTCCAGTAAGAGAACAGGGTCCAATTTGTTCGTGGTTCCAAAAAAAGAGGGAACTTTTCGATCCATTTTAGAAGTGCCTCTACAACCATTCTTCCTTTGGTCCAAGAGGGCCAGTTCATGACGACCATAGACCTGAAGGACGTGTATCTTCATGTTCCCATCCACAGGGATCATCACAAATTCCTGAGATTCACCTTGCTAGACAAACACTTTAAGTTTGTGGCTCTTCCATTTGGCCTTGCCACAGCTTCCAGAATTTTCTCAAAGGTGATCAGGTCTCGGGGGAATTGCAGTGGCGCCATACCTGGACAACATATTGGTTCAGGCACCATCTTTTCAACAAGCAAACTCTCATACAGAGATCTTGTTGTCTTTTCTACGTTCCCATGGTTGGAAAGTGAATCTTGAAAAGAGTTCCCTTGTTCCAGCTACAAGGGTGGTTTTCTTAGGGACCATAATAGATTCCCTATCTATGATAAAATTTCTGACGGAGGTCATAAAATCCAAAATTCTTTCCTGTTCGGTCATCAGTGGCTCAATGTATAGAGGTAATTGGTCTGATGGTCGCTTCTATGGGCACCATTCCCTCGATTCAATTTGAGAGCTCTGCAATAATGCATGCTCAGACAATGGAAAGGAGACCATTTGGATCTGTCTCAGAGGATAAATCTAGACCAGTCGACAAGAGACTCTCACCCGTGGTGGCTCTCTCAGGCCCATCTGTCTCAGGGCATCAGCTCAGTGGCTTACATCAACCACCAGGGAGGAACTTAGAGTTCCTTAGCCATGAATGAGGTGGCACGGATTATTCATAGGGCAGAAGCTCACATATGTTGTCTATCTGCCATCCACATTCCTGGAGTGAACAATTGGGAAGCGGATTTCCTGAGCAGACAGACATTTAATCCCGGGGAGTGGGCTCTCCATCCGGAGGTGTTCTCCAGGTTAACCCTCAAATGGGGGGTGCCGGAGTTGGATTTGATGGTGTCTCGGGAGAACAAGTTTCCAAGGTACGGTTCAAGGTCAAGAGATCCTCAGGCCGCTCTGATAGATGCTCTGGCAGTTCCTTGGGATTTCGGTCTAGCATACCTGTTTCCTCCATTTGCACTCCTTCCACAAGTTATTGCTCGTATCAAACAAGAGAGAGCATTGGTAATTCTAATAGCTCCTACATGGTCTCGCAGGATCTGGTATGCAGACCTAGTGAAGATGTCTTCTCGGCCGACTTTGAGGTTGCCTCTGAGGAAGGACCTTCTAACTCAGGGTCCATTGCTCCATCCAAATCTCATTTCTCTGAAGCTGACTGCTTGGAGATTGAACGCTTAGTTCTGTCCAAGTATGGATTTTCTGAGTCGGTTATTGAGACCATGATCCAGGCTCGCAAGCCTGCTACTCAAAAAAATTACTATAAGGTATGGCCTTAATGCCTTTATTGATGCGAATCTAAGGGTTACTCTTGGAGTAGGGTCAGGATTCCTAGAATTTTGTCTTTTCTCCAGGAAGGTCCGGAGAAAGGGTTGTCAGTCAGTTCTCTGAAAGGGCAGATTTCTGCATTATCCATTTTGTTACACAAGCGTCTGGCGGATGTGCCAAAAGTTCAATCTTTTTGTCAGGCCCTCGTCAGAATCAGACCTGTGTTTAAACCGGTTACTCCTTCTTGAAGCCTTAATCTTGTTCTTAAAGTTTTGCAGCAGGCTCCGTTTGAGCCAATGCATTCCATAGATATTAAGTTGCTATCTTGGAAGGTTTTGTTTCTTATTGCTATCTCTTCTGCTCGGAGAGTTTGCAGTGTGATTAGTCTTACCTTATCTTTCATGCGAATAAGGCGTTTCTTCGTACTAAATTGGGGTTTCCTAAAGTGGTTTTGGATAGTAATATTAATCAGGAAATTGTTGTTCCTTCTTCTCATAAAGAACGTCTGTTGCACAACTTGGATGTTGTGCGTGCTCTAAAATTCTACCTACAGGCGACTAAGGATTTTGACCAGTCTTCTGCCCTGTTTATTTGTCTCTCAGGAAAGCTTAAGGGTCAGAAGGTTAACTCTACTTCTCTTTCCCTCTAGTTGAGAAGTATGATCCATTTTGCTTATGAAACTGCTGGACAGCAGCCTCCTGAGAGAATTACAGCTCATTCCACTAGGGCCGTCTGCTCTTCTTGGGCTATCAAAAGATAAAGCTTCTGTGGAACAGCATTCCAAGGCTGCAACCTTGTCCTCTCTGCATACATTTTCCAAATTTGATACTTTTGCCTCGGCTGAGGCCTCTTTTGGAAGAAAGGTTCTTCAAGCCGTGGTGCCTTCTGTTTAGGTCTGCCTGTCTTGTTCTTCCTCCCTGTTCATTCTGTGTACTCTAGATTGGGTATTGGTTCCCACTAGTAATTGAAAGACATCATGGACTCTCCATATCTTAGGAAAGAAAACAAAATGTATGCTTACCTGATTAATTTCTTTCGTTCCAGATATGAAGAGTCCACAACCCCACCCTTTATTAAAGGGACAGTCAAGTCCAAAAAAAAACTTTCATGATATAAATAGGTAATGTAATTTTAAACAACTTTCCAATTTACTTTTATTTCCAATTTTGCTTTGTTCTCTTATTATTCTTAGTTGAAATCAAATTCTAGAAGGTTCATATGCTAATTTCTTAGACCTTGAAGACTGCCTCTAATCTGAATGCATTTTGTCCACCAGAGGGCATTAGTTCATGTGTTTCATATAGATATCATTGGCTAAAAAGCAAGTCTGTCAAAAGAACTGAAATAAGGGGGCAGTTTGCAGAGGCTTAGATACAAGGTAATCACAGAGGTAAAAAGTGTATGAGGAATCTGTTGGCGCTCTACAAATAACCGATAATAATAATAATATAACTGTGTTGTTTATGCAAAACTGGGGAATGGGTAATAAAGGGATTATCTTTCTTTTTAAACAAAAAAAAAATCTGGTGTTTGTCCCTTTAAAACAGTTATTTTTGACTAAACCTCAGGCACCTCTACACCTTTGTGTTATTCTTTTTCCATTTCCCTTCGGTCAAATGACTGGGGATTATGGGTAGGGGAGTGACACTTAACAGCTTTGCTGTGGTTCTCTTTGCCTCCTCCTGCTGGCCAGGAGTGATATTCCCACTAGTAATTGAATGACGTTGTGGACTCTCCATATCCGGAAAGAAAGAAATTTATCAGTTAAGCATACATTTTGTTTTTAGCTCTTTGAGGGGTTAACACACCGTAGAGCAGGGTAGATAGTCATTAAATTACCTGCTCTAACAAATCAGACCATGTAATTTTTTTCGACTATTATGGCCCTTTAATCACAACTTACAGCTGACCGGAAGAAAAAAAAGGTAGAGGAATTCTGAAGATAATGATGAAAATCAGAAGTTGCAATTTGTAAGACACAGGCAAGTATGACATTTTTCTCTGCAGACCAGGACAAGGTGCCTTGACAGAGTACAATATTGTGCAGCATCAGCGTTAACGCCCTATTCAGATGGATGTCATCATTTGGGATTTTATCACTGATCTTTGTACAATTCAGGAGGTTTACTCGATCAGGAATTAAATTTATTCACATACTGATAAATTTGCTGCTATATTGTAAAACTGTTATCAATTGAAGCAAATCCTCTTGCAACTATCAAAAGTCCTTAGACTTTAATAGTCTAAAGATTTTACCAGTGTTTATAGTTAATTAATTTTAAACAGCAAGATTATTCTGTGTTTGGATTTAAGAGGTATGCACATGGACAAATCACAAACCAGCACAAATCACTGCCCTACTAACCTGATGTTCGTCAGTTAAGATAGGGGGACCTCCCAACTGTCCCTGTTTGAGAGGGACAGTCCCTGATTCTGAGCTGTGTCCCGTTGTCCCTCTGATACAGCCATTTGTTCTTTTTGTAGAATTGTCATTAGCCCCGCCCACAGAACACCCAGAAATGTGCACAAACCACCCTGACACACCCACAGACCACCCAGACACACCCACAATCCCATCCATTAACCACCCATGACCCCTCCCAATAGAGCTCCACCCACAAATGGTGACAGGCCCCTTTCAACCTCCTGTGTCTCTGATACTCAGCCACAAATGTTGGGCGGTATGGTAAAGAATGATATTCGGATCGGATAAGAGATTTGATGGGCGGGGCTAGGTGATTTAAATACCAGCTTGTTGCTCAAGTTCAACTTGAGAATTAAAAATGCCCCTGTGCAGGCTGAAACGCTTCTGCTTTTATTTCTCTTTGTTATGCTATAGTCACCCCCCCCCCCAACTGATGTGTAGGTTTCAGAATACTTTAGGGTGATTGATAAAATAATTCAATCAGGAAAAAGGAGCACCAGCCAGGAAACAACTTGTAAAAAGTTCAATTCTTTATTTCTTCATAAAGTAAAACATGCCTGTCACACAGACCATAGACAATGACGATGAAGTCAGCATTAGAAGCACTAGCTGACGCATTTCGGCTGTTGTAGCTTCTAATGCTGACTTCATCATCATTGTCTATGGTCTGTGTGACAGGCATGTTTTTACTTTATGAAGAAATAAAGAATTTAACTTTTTACAAGTTGTTTCGTGGCTGGTGCTCCTTTTTCCTGATTGAATGCTTTGTGACTCTGACTGTCTCAAGTGCAGCACAGCCAGAGGACACCCCCATCCCAAGCTCCGTGGGTATACGAGCTGTCAGCTTCACAGAGAGAATGAGGGATGACTTTCACCCAATCCTGAAGCAAGCTGTGGAGAGGACCAATGAACGGAAGAGTTTGAAAGGATTTCCGGTTCAATACTGAGGTCACGCAAGCTCCACACACACCAAGCTAGACAGATCAGTATTAACGGCGGTAAAGGGGTATGTTTAGAAAACCGGTGAGAGGAATCGATGCTGGGGCACTCTGTAATGAGGTAAAGCAAAAACAGTGAGTCCGGTACCCTATTCCGCAGAAATAAGGACTGAGGGTAAGCAATTAACGCTCTTACAATCTGTATATTAACAGAAGTCTATTATCATACACTGAACTTTGTTTATATTGTCTCAATCTGCTCAGGAACGTACAAACATATAAACACAGGAACTCTTTTGTTGTGCATTTGATTGATAAAATAAGTCACAGAAACTGCTATGTAACCATTTTGTTTTCATTAATTGAGTGTTACTGGTTAATGGAGTAGTTAATCCACTACTTTGTGTAATATTCTTTACTTTTTAAGTCCAATAAAAGTTAAGTCTTAAACTGATAGTACCAAAATGATTAGAAACAGTGCACTAAACCGCAGTATTTTCTTTTACAAGATATGACGAGTCCACGGATTTCATCCTTACTTATGGGATATCGCCTCCTGGTCAGCAGGAGGCAAAGAGCACCACAGCAGAGCTGTATATATAGCTCCTCCCTTCCCTCCCACTCCAGTCATTCTCTTTGCCTGTGTTAGTGTAGGAAGAGGTAAAGTGAGGTGTTATTTTATATTCCTCAATCAAGAGTTTATTGTTTTTTTAAATGGTGACAGTGAGTACTATTTTTTCAGGGTAAAGCTTCAGGTTTTTCAGCAATGGGAACTGAGAGAGATTCTACACTCTCATTTCACTCCCCATGCTGGTGCTGCCCTGCTGATGGTCTTAGCAGACATTCCTAAGACCCTGTTTGTCCCCACGGAGCTACAGGAGGTGATAACAAAGGACCTCTTCTTCATGTGGGACATATTCAAGCTGCGCTCAACATGGCGGTATGTACAGTCTTTTTGATTCTGGGGAGACAGTTTAGCTCAGAACAGACTGGACGTTATTTATTTCAGCAAAATTGGGGTAATCAACTTGCCAGAGTACTTTATTTGCATGGCTGTTTCCCCCCTTAAACCTGTTGATAACAGTGGGTGTTGTGTTTTAAATATGAGCCCGGTTACATTACGGTGACACATTGTATGCGGGCTGATGCTGGGGATTGTTTAGGATTTACTCCATTTGTGATAACACACGGATTTTGAAGGGGGCACATTGAGATGAATGTGTAATGTAGATGGGAATATGAACGCATTGGTTTTTTCAAGTCGGGTCTATCCGACAGTATGTCCCATGAGGTTTATTCCTATGGCGTTAATCTACCGCCAACGATGGGCGGGGCTTAACATTCGCACACTTAGCCGCACTATTGCTATTCCGGCTTCCGACAGTGTACCTCGATACTCCAGGGTTCCCTAGTGCGCTTGGCTTCTGTACATCTAAATCGCAAGCGGACGGGTTTGGGCATGCAGTTCACTGAGGACTTCTGTTGGTTGAGAGGAAGGTAGGAGCCACAGCAGGGCTGTGGCTAGGTGCAAGTGTTGTTTTTAGCGAAATAGCAGCTGGTTAAACATAGAAGGCTAATTAACCTAATGAAAGTGAATAGGTTGCTTATTACTCTTCCCTAATTTGAAATATTTAGCGCTACACAGTAAAAATTGTGCCGGTTTAAATTTTAAAGGCACAGTACATTTTGTTATTATTTATAGTTTATCTCTGTATCACGACCAATATTGCACCTTGTTTATTTTTGTCATGACTGAACTACTGGACAAAACTTGTTCTATGTGTTTAGATGCCAATGTGGAACCCCTATTACTTTTTGTCCCTCATGTACTGAGAGGGCTTTACAATTTAAAGAACAAATTTTCTTTAATGCAAGTTTATCTAAGGATGTTGCCCAGGCTGACGAGACTCAGGGTATGCCGCAACTTTCTCCCCAAGCGTCACAAACTTTAACGCCCGCCCAAGCAACGCCGTGTTCTTCAACTGCGTCCGCTTCTTTCACTCTGCAGGATATGGCTGCAGTTTTGTCATCCACTCTTACAGAAGTTTTATCTAAGTTGCCAGTGTTACAAGGCAAACACAGCAGAACAGAAGCCCATGTGGTTCCTGCGACTTCTGATGCTTTGATGGCCATCTCCGATGTACCCTCCCTGGGCTCTGAGTTGGGGGGTAGGGAGGCCCTGTCTGATGGAGAACTGTCTGACTCAGGAAGTGCATTGCCCCCAACAGAATCGGACATCATGTCCTTCAGATTTAAGCTTGAACACCTCCGTCTTTTACTGTGAGAGGTTTTGCTGACTCTGGAAGATTGTGATTCTATTGTAGTTCCACCAGAGAAATTGAGTAAGATGGACAAATACTTAGAGGTCCCTTCTTATTCCGACGTTTTTCCGGTTCCTAAGAGAATTTTGGACATTATTACAAGGGAATGGGAAAGACCGGGTATCCCGTTCTCCCCTTCCCCTATGTTTAAGAAAATGTACCCTATAGCCGACACCATGCGGGATTCTTGGCAGACGGTCCCTAAGGTGGAGGGAGCTATTTCTACCCTGGCTAAGCGTACGACTATTCCTATAGAGGACAGTTGTGCTTTTAAAGACCCCATGGATAAGAAGCTGGAGGGTCTTCTTAAAAGACTTTATGTTCATCAAGGGTTTCTTTTACAACCGACAGCCTGCATTGTAACAGTTACAACTGCGGCTGCCTTTTGGTTTGACGCTCTAGAAGAGTCCTTTAGGACTGAGACTTCTTTAGAGGAAATACAGGATAGAATTAAGGCCCTTAAGCTGGCTAATTCTTTTATTACGGATGCGTCCTTTCAGATTGCCAAATTGTCGGCTAAGAATGCAAGATTCGCCATCTTAGCGCAAAGAGCCTTATGGTTAAAATCTTGGTCTTCGGATGTATCCTCTAAATCTAAGCTCTTGGCTATTCCTTTCAAGGGAAAGACCCTGTTCGGGCCTGACTTGAAGGAGATCATTTCTGATATTACGGGAGGTAAAGGTCACCTTCTCCCTCAAGATAAAACATCTAAACAAAGGGGACGACAGAGTAATTTTCGTTCCTTTCGAAAACTTCAAGGGAATCCCCTCTTCCTCTTCCACTAAGCAGAAAGGGAACTTTGCTCAAGCCAAGTCTACCTGGAGACCCAACCAAGCTTGGAACAAGGGTAAACAACCCAAGAAGCCCGCCGCTGCTCCCAAAACAGCATGAAGGGGCGGCCCCCGATCCGGGACCGGATCTAGTAGGGGCAGACTTTCTCTCTTTGTCCAGGCTTGGATAAGAGACGTTCAGGATCCTTGGACTCTAGAAATTGTGTCTGTAGACCAGATAAAAAGAGGCCTTCTTACGCTGTGTAAAAGACCTCTCCACTATGGGAATAATTTGTCCCGTTCCCATACAGGAACAGGGGCAGGGTTCTACTCAAACCTTTATGTGGTTCCCAAAAAAGAGGGAACGTTCAGACCCATTTTAGATCTCAAGAGTCTAAACAAGTTTCTCAGAGTTCCATCCTTCAAGATGGAGACAATTCGGACAATTCTTCCATTGATCCAGGAGGGTCAATATATGACTACCGTGGATTTAAAGTATGCATATCTTCATATCCCTATCCACAGAGATCATCACCAGTTCCTAAGGTTT
The DNA here is from genome assembly GCF_027579735.1 of Bombina bombina. Classification (NCBI taxonomy): domain Eukaryota; kingdom Metazoa; phylum Chordata; class Amphibia; order Anura; family Bombinatoridae; genus Bombina; species Bombina bombina. The sequence goes on along the minus strand of NC_069507.1, from coordinate 228,269,824 downwards.
GCCTTTCTGGACAAACATTTTCAGTTCGTGGCCCTTCCTTTCGGGCTGGCCACGGCACCCAGGATCTTCACAAAGGTCCGAGGGTCTCTGCTGACGGTTCTCAGGCCGCGGGGCATTGCAGTGGCACCTTATCTGGACGATATTCTGATCCAGGCGTCGTCTTATCATCTGACAAAGTCTCATACCGACATGGTTCTATCCTTTCTAAGGATTCACGGGTGGAAGGTGAATCTAGAAAAGAGTTCACTAACTCCACAGACAAGGGTTACTTTCCTGGGAACTCTAATAGACTCTATGTCCATGAAAATCTTCTTGACGGAAGTCAGGAAGTTAAAGATTCTGAATACATGCCGATCCCTTCAGTACAATCCTCGTCCATCAGTGGCTCAGTGCATGGAGGTAATTGGATTGATGGTGGCGGCAATGGACATCATTCCTTTTGCTCGTTTTCATCTCAGATCTCTACAGCTGAGCATGCTCAGTCAGTGGAATGGAGATTATGCAAATTTGTCTCCTCAGATAGATCTGGATCAGGAGACAAGAGACTCTTCTCTGGTGGTTGTCGCAGGATCATCTGTCCCAAGGGACGTGCTTCCGCAGACCCTCATGGGTGATAGTGACAACGGACGCCAGTCTACAAGGATGGGGAGCAGTCTGGAATTCCCTGAATGCTCAGAGTGTGTGGATTCGGTCGGAGTCTCTACTTCCAATAAATATTCTGGAGCTAAGGGCAATATTCAATGCACCTCAGGCTTGGCCTCAGTTGGCTGCGACCAAATTCCTCCGATTTCAGTCGGACAACATCACGACTGTGGCTTACATCAATCATCAGGGAGGAACAAGGAGTTCCTTAGCGATGACAGAAGTATCCAAGATAATTCGGTGGGCGGAGGCTCACTCTTGTGATCTGTCAGCAATCTACATCCCAGGAGTAGACAACTGGGAAGCTGAATTTTTGAGCAGACAGACGTTTCATCCAGGGAAATGGGAACTCCATCCGGAGGTCTTTGCCACCATGATTCTCAGATGGGGCAGGCCGGAGCTGGATCTTATGGCATCTCGTCAGAATGCCAAGCTCCCGAGATACGGATCCAGGTCCAGGGATCCTCAGGCCGAACTGATAGATGCCTTGGAAGTGCCTTGGTCGTTCAACCTAGCTTATGTGTTTCCACCGTTTGCTCTCCTTCCCCTGGTGATTGCTCAGATCAAACAGGAGAGGGCTTCTGTGATTCTCATCGCTCCTGCGTGGCCTTGCAGGACTTGGTTTGTTGATCTGGTGGACATGTCCTCTCTGCCACCGTGGAAGCTTCCATTGAGGCAGGACCTTCACATTCAGGGACCCTTCCATCATCCAAATCTAATTTCTCTACAGCTGACTGCTTGGAGATTGAACGCTTAATTTTATCTAAGAGAGGGTTCTCTGATTCGGTCATTGATACCTTGATTCAGGCACGTAAGCCTGTTACTAGAAAGATTTACCATAAAATCTGGCGTAAATATCTTTTATTGGTGCAAATCCAAGGGTTACTCATGGAGTAAGATTAGGATTCCTAGGATTTTGTCTTTTCTCCAAGAAGGATTGGAGAAAGGGTTATCAGCAAGTTCCTTAAAAGGACAGATTTCTGCTTTATCTAGTTTGCTGCACAAACGTCTGGCAGATATTCCAGATGTTCAATCTTTTTGTCAGGCTCTGACTAGAATCAGGCCTGTGTTTAGACCTATTGCTCCTCCTTGGAGTTTGAATTTAGTTCTTAAGGTTCTTCAAGGGGTTCTGTTTGAACCTATGCATTCCATAGATATTAAGTTATTATCTTGGAAAGTTTTATTTTTGGTTGCTATTTCTGCTTGCAGAGTTTGAGCTTTCAGCATTACAATGTGATTCTCCTTACCTTATTTTTCATTCCGATAAGGTAGTGTTACATACCAAACCTGGGTTTCTTCCTAAGGTTGTTTCCAACAAAAATATTAATCAGGAAATGATTGTACCTTCCTTGTGTCCCAATCCTTCTTCTAAGAAGGAGCGTCTGTTGCATAACTTAGACATGGTCCGTGCCTTGAAGTTTTACTTGCAGGCGACTAAAGAATTTCGTCAATCATCTTCATTATTTGTTGTTTTTTCCGGAAAACGTAGGGGCCAGAAAACTACTGCTACCTCTCTTTCTTTTTGGCTGAAGAGTATCATCCGTTTTGCATATGAGACTGCTGGACAGCAGCCTCCTGAAAGAATTACGGCTCATTCTACTAGGGCTGTGGCTTCCTCATGGGCATTTAAAAATGATTCTGTTGAACAGATTTACAAGCCTGCAACTTGGTCGTCTCTTCACACTTTTTCCAAATTGGATACTTTTGCCTCATCCGAGGCTGTTTTTGGGAGAAAGGTTCTTCAAGCAGTGGTGCCTTCCGTTTAGGTTCCTGTCTTGTCCCTCCCTTTCATCCGTGTCCTATAGCTTTGGTATTGTATCCCATAAGTCAGGATGAAATCCGTGGACTCGTCATATCTTGTAAAAGAAAAGGAAATTTATGCTTAACTGATAAATTTATTTCTTTTACGATATGACATATGACAAGTCCACGGCCCACCCTGTCATTTTCTAAGACAGGTCTTTATTTTTATTAAACTTCAGTCACCTCTGCACCTTGGCTTTTCCTTTCTCTTCCTAACTTCGGTTGAATGACTGGAGTGGGAGGGAAGGGAGGAGCTATATATACAGCTCTGCTGTGGTGCTCTTTGCCTCCTCCTGCTGACCAGGAGGCGATATCCCATAAGGATGAAATCCGTGGACTCGTCATATCGTAAAAAAAAAAAATGTATCAGGTAAGCATAAATTTCCTTTTTTCTCCTTTCTTGGATAAGCTTTTCGGGTATGTGGTGGTAGCACTAGCTACTACAACTGTGCAATATCATGTCGTCTAAAAAAAGCAATGTACATACTGTAATTAAATACTTTATTGCTAAAAAATGCTAACCATCAACTGAGCCTTCAGTGAGTTGTAATCTTTTTGCTGATGGTGTATACACTGATCAGACACAACAAAAAACCACCTACCTAATATTGTGTAGGTCCCTTCGTGCTGCCAAAACAGCTCTGATGCGTTGAGGCATGGACTCCACAAGACCTCTGAACGTATCCTGTAGTATCTGGCACCAAGACATTAGCAGCAGATCTGTCTTGAAAGTTGCAAGGAGGGGCCTCCATGGATCATATTTGTTGTTTCAGCATATCCCTCAGATGCTCAATCAGATTGAGATCTGGGGAGTTTGGAGGCCAACGCAACATTTTCCTCAAACCATTCCTGAACAATTTTTGCAGTGTGGCAGGCTGCATTATCCAGCTCAAATGGGCTACTGCCATCAGGGAACACCATTACCATGAAGGGGTGTACATAGTCTGCAACAATTTCTAGGTAGGTGGAACGTGTCAAAGTAAGATCCACATGAATGTCAGGACTCAAGGTTTACCAGTAGAACATTGCCCAAAGCATAACATTGCCTCTGACAGGCCTGCCTTCTTCCCATAGTGCATCCTGTTGCCATCTCTTTCCCAGATAAACGACATACACGCACCCGGCCATCCACCTGATTTAAAAGAAAAAACATGATTCGCCAGACCAGGCAACCTTTTTCCATTGCTCCATGGTCTAGTTCTGACGCTCACGTCCCCATTGAAGACGCTTTCGGCGGTGGACAGGGGTCATCATGGGCACTCTGACTGATCTGCGGCTACACCGCCCCATACGCAGCAAACTGTAATGCACTGTGTGTTCTAACACCTTTCTATCATGGCCAGCATTCATTTTCTCAGCAATTTCAGCTACAGTAGCTCTTCTGTGTGATAGGACAAAACTGACTAGCTTTCGCTCCACACTATCTACGAAATGCGATAAAAGGGGTGCATCTGTACTATGTTCTGTGTCTGACAATTTGGTGACCGTTCCAGAAGTGGGGAAAAGGACACATGGCATATGCTAGTAGATAAGAAAACTCTGCTGTAATGTAAAACAAAAACTGGGGAATGATGGCAGATGGGGTGGAATAAAGCTCTACAATGTATTTTTACATTGACTATTGTTGGACAGGAGATATTTCCCACATGTGATGCATTGTGGACCATCAGTTGAAAGAAAGAAGAGACTATTGCTAATAACATCATACTTTAATAACAAACAGGTCTGACTGCAAGACAAAAATAAAAAGCTAGAATCATTTCTCCATTTAAATAATTAAATCACAAGCACTAAATCTCAATTAAATTAATAGACTTGCACAGCATTCACAAATATTACCATATGCAAGAAAAAACAAACAACAATATTCACAAACATTTAAAACCCTTTAAAATTACAAAATAAATGTGCTCCAAAGTTTTTTTTTTCCCTATATATATGTTATTTCCACATAAACTGTGCTAAATTCTCTACAGCAAAATCAGCTGTAACATGTTCCAAAAGGTTAAAAACATAAATTTCCCTGTGAAATTTATCTAAACAATAGAAGGTTAATTCCGTTGCATGCAGTATGTTGGATTGACATTTTGTAAATAATCCAGAAAAACATAATTTATGCTTACCTGATAAATTTATTTCCGGATATGGTAAGTCCACAGAATCATCAATTACTAGTGGGAATATCACTCCTGGCCAGCAGGAGGAGGCAAAGAGCACTACAGCAAAACTGCTATATATGTCACTTCCCTTACCCATAATCCCCAGTCATTCGGCCGAAGGAAAAATGGGAAAAAAAGATAACACAAAAGTGTAGAGTTGCCTGAGGTTTTAGAAAAAATAAATGTCTTAAATAAAGGGTGGGCCATGGACTCACCATGTCCGGAAATACATTTATTATGTAAGCATAAATTATGTTTTCTTTCCTAAGATATGGTGAGTCCACAGAATCATCAATTACTAGTGGGAATCAATACCCAAGCTAGAGGACACAGATAATAAGGGAGGGACAAGACAGGTAGACCTAAACAGAAGGCACCACTGCCTGAAGAACCCTTCTCCCAAAAGAAGCCGCAGCTTAGGTAAAAGTATCAAATTGATAAAACTTTGAAAAAGTATGCAAAGAGGCCCAAGTTGCAGCCTTGCAAATCTGTTCCATAGAAGCTTAATTTTTAAATGCCCAAGAAGAAGAAACAGCCCTTGTGGAATGAGCAGTGATTCTCTCAGGAGGTTGCTGTCCAGCAGTCTCATAGGCCAAAAGAGAAAGAGAAGTAGTCGTAGCTTTCTGACCCTTGTGCTTCCCAGAAAAAAAAAAGCAGAAGACTGACAAAAGTCCTTAGTCGCCTGAAGATAAAACTTCAATGCACGCACAACATCTAGGTTGTGCAACACACGCTCATTAGGAGGAGGAGGATTAGGACACAAAGAAGGAACCACAATCTCCTAAATAAATAATCTTGTTTGAAACAACCTTAGGTAAGAAACCTAATTTAATACTTAGAACCACCTTATCAGAATGAAAAATAAGATAAGGAGAATCAAACTACAGAGCCGAGAGTTCCGAAACTTTCCGAGCAGAAGAAATAGCAACATTAAACAAAACCTTCTAAGATAACATCTTAATATCTAAGGAATGCATAGGTTCAAACGGAGCCCGCTGTAAAACTCTAAGAACAAGGTTAAGATTCCAGGGAGGAGTAACTGACTTAAACACAGGCCTAATCCTAACCAAGGCCTTACAATAAGATTGCATATCTGGGCATCCGCCAAACGATTATGCAACAAAATAGACAACGCAGAAATCCGACCTTTCAGAGTAGCCTCTAGATTCACACCAATACAGATATTTATGTCCTATCTTATAGTAAATATTTCTTGTCACAGGCTTACGAGCCTGAATCATGGTCTCAATGACCGACTCTGAAAACCCATGCTTAGATAAAATTAAGCATTCAATCTCCAAGCAGTCAGCTTCAGAGAAACGAGATTTGGATGAAGAAAGGGACCCTGAAGTAGAAGGTCCTTCTTCAGAGGTAGTTTCCACGGAGATAGAGACGACATTTCCACTAGATCTGCATACCAGATCCTGCGAGGCTACGCCGGTGCTATGAAAATCACTGACGCCCTCTCCTGCTTGATTCAAGCAAAGACTCTTGACAGGAAAGCAAACAGAGGAAATATGTATGCTAGACTGAAATTCCAAGGGACCGCCAGAGCATCTATCAAGAAAGCCTGTGGATCCCTTGACCTTGAGCCATACCTCATAAGCTTGGCATTCTGCCGAGAAGCCATGAGATCCATTTCTGGCTGCCCCCAATTGAGGATTAAACTGGAAAATACTTCCGGATGGAGTTAACAATCCCCCAGATGAAAGGTCTGTCGGCTCAGAAAATCCGCCTCCCAATTGCCCACTCCTGGGATGTGGATCTCAGAAAGGCAACAGTTGTGAGACTCCGCCCACTGGATTATCCAGGCCACCTCTGTCATGGCCAAGGAACTCTGAGTCCCCCCCCTGGTGGTTGATGTATGCCACCGATGTTATGTTGTCCGACTGGAACCTGATAAACCAGGCTAAGGCTAACTGAGGCCAGGTCAGTAGAGCATTGAAAATCGCTCTCCGTTCTAGAATGTTTATAGGGAGGACTGACTGCTCCCGAGTCCAAAGACCCTGAGTCTTCAATGACCCCCAAATTGCTCCCCAACCTAGAAGGCTTGCATCTATGGTCACGATCACCCAGGAAAGTCTGCTAAAGCAGAAGAGAATCCCTTGTCGCCTGATCCAGAACTATTTGCGGAGACAGATCCATCAAAGCTACCATCAGACCAATTACCGCCATACATAGAGCCACTGACGGCCAAGGAGAGGAGATAGAGACGGAAATCTTTGTTTTTCTGACCTCTTTCAGAAATATCTTCATTAGTAGGGAGTCTATTATGGTCCCTAAAAACACTACTCTTGTAGCTGGAATCTGAGAACTCTTTCCCAAATTCACCTTCCAACCGCAGGAGCAAAGAAAAGACAACAAGCTCTCCGTATGAGTTTGCTTGTTGAAAAGACGGCGCCTGAACCAGAATGTCGTCCAGATGTGGCGCCACTGCAATGCCCCGAGACCGGATTACCGCCAACAGAGCCCCCAGGACCTTTGAGAAAATTCTGGCAGCTGTGGCAAGGCCAAATGGAAGAGCCACAAACTGAAAGTGCTTGTCTGGAAAAAAAAATCTCAGAATCTTGTGATGATCCCTGTGGATGGGAACATGAAGAGGTATGCATCCTTTAGGTCTATGGTTGTCATGAACTGACCCTCTTGAACCAAGGGAAGAATGGAACGTATAGTCTCCATCTTGAAGAACTGTACTCTGAGGAACTTGTTTAAACACTTTAGGTCTAAAATAGGTCTAAAAGTCCACTCTTTCTTGGGAACCACAAACAGATTTGAATAAAATCCCAGACCCTGTTTCTGCGGAGGAACTGGAACTATGACTCCCAGGACAAAAAGATCCTTGATACAATTTAAGAATGCCTTTCTCTTTATCTGGTCTACAGATAACCTTGAGAGAAGGAACCTGCCTCTGGGAGGAAAAGTCTAGAATTCTAACTTGTACCCCTGAGATACAATTTTCACGGCCCACAGGTCTGGGACATCTCGTATCCAAGCCTGAGCAAATTGAGAAACCCTGCCCCCTACTAGATCCGTTCCTAGATCTGAGGCAGACCTTTCATGCTGACTTGGAGTCAGCAACAGGTTTCTTAGACTGTTTCCCCTTGTTCCAAGACTGACCAGACTTCCAGGAAGACTTGGATAGTTCCTGCATGGAAGAGGAAGTGGAGGGTTTACCTCTAAAGTTACGAAAGGAACGGAAATTACTCTGACGCCCTTTCTGCTTATTCTTATCCTGAGGAAGAAAATATCCCTTTCCTCCTGTGATATCTGAAATAATTTCAGCCAAACCAGGCCCAAACAAGGTCTTACCCTTGTAGGGAATAGCTAATAACTTATAAAAAAACATCCGCATACCAGGATTTTAACCAAAGGGCTCTGCGAGCTAGTACCGCAAAACCAGACATTTTTGCTACCAGTTTAATGACCTGACAGGAAGCATCCGTAATAAAGGAATTGGCTAACTTAAGAGCATTAATCCTGTACTGGATCTCCTCAAGAAGAGTATCTGTCTGAATAGAATCAGACAAGGCATCAAACCAGTAAGCTGCAGCGCTGGCAACAGTAGCAATACACACTGCAGGCTGCCATTGAAGACCTTGGTGAACATACATTTTCTTTAATAATGCCTTAAATTTCTTATCCATTGGATCCTTAAAAGAACAATTATCCTCTATCGGAATAGTGGTCCTCTTAGCCAAAGTGGAAATACCTCCTTCCACCTTAGGAACTGTTTGCCACGACTCCTTAATAGAGTCAGCTATAGGAAACATTTTCTTAAAAATAGGAGATGGAGAAAAAGGAATACCAGGTCTCTCCCACTCCCGTGCAATAATCTCAGAAGCACGGTCTGGAACAGGAAATTCCTCCACCGCAGAGGGAACATAAAAATGCTTACTTGTTAGGGTTAACAAAAATAGTAGAATCTGGGTCATCCAAGGTAGCCAAAGCCTCCTTAAAGGGACACTGAACCCAATTTTTTTCTTTCATGATTCAGATAGAGCATGCAATTTTAAGCAACTTTCTAATTTACTTCTGTTATCAATTTTTCTTTGTTCTCTTGCTATCTTTATTTGAAACAGAAGGCATCTATGCTAAGGAGCCAGACAATTTTGGTTCAGTACCATGGACAGCACTTGTTTATTGGTGCTGTCCAATCAGCAAGGACAACCCAGGTTGTTCACCAAAAATGGCTTGGCATCTAAACTTACATTCTTGCTTTTCAAATAAACATACCAAGAGAATGAAGAAAATTTGATAATAGGAGTAAATTAGAAAGTTGCTTAAAAACATAATTTATGTAAGAACTTACCTGATAAATTCATTTCTTTCATATTAACAAGAGTCCATGAGCTAGTGACGTATGGGATATACATTCCTACCAGGAGGGGCAAAGTTTCCCAAACCTTAAAATGCCTATAAATACACCCCTCACCACACCCACAAATCAGTTTAACGAATAGCCAAGAAGTGGGGTGATAAGAAAAAAAGTGCGAAGCATATAAAATAAGGAATTGGAATAATTGTGCTTTATACAAAAAAATCATAACCACCACAAAAAAGGGTGGGCCTCATGGACTCTTGTTAATATGAAAGAAATGAATTTATCAGGTAAGTTCTTACATAAATTATGTTTTCTTTCATGTAATTAACAAGAGTCCATGAGCTAGTGACGTATGGGATAATGACTACCCAAGATGTGGATCTTTCCACACAAGAGTCACTAGAGAGGGAGGGATAAAATAAAGACAGCCAATTCCTGCTGAAAATAATCCACACCCAAAATAAAGTTTAACAAAAAACATAAGCAGAAGATTCAAACTGAAACCGCTGCCTGAAGAACTTTTCTACCAAAAACTGCTTCAGAAGAAGAAAATACATCAAAATGGTAGAATTTAGTAAAAGTATGCAAAGAGGACCAAGTTGCTGCTTTGCAGATCTGGTCAACCGAAGCTTCATTCCTAAACGCCCAGGAAGTAGAAACTGACCTAGTAGAATGAGCTGTAATTCTTTGAGGCGGAATTTTACCCGACTCAACATAGGCAAGATGAATTAAAGATTTCAACCAAGATGCCAAAGAAATGGCAGAAGCTTTCTGGCCTTTCCTAGAACCGGAAAAGATAACAAATAGACTAGAAGTCTTACGGAAAGATTTCGTAGCTTCAACATAATATTTCAAAGCTCTAACAACATCCAAAGAATGCAATGATTTCTCCTTAGAATTCTTAGGATTAGGACATAATGAAGGAACCACAATTTCTCTACTAATGTTGTTGGAATTCACAACTTTAGGTAAAAATTCAAAAGAAGTTCGCAACACCGCCTTATCCTGATGAAAAATCAGAAAAGGAGACTCACACGAAAGAGCAGATAATTCAGAAACTCTTCTAGCAGAAGAGATGGCCAAAAGGAACAAAACTTTCCAAGAAAGTAATTTAATGTCCAATGAATGCATAGGTTCAAACGGAGGAGCTTGAAGAGCTCCCAAAACCAAATTCAAACTCCATGGAGGAGAAATTGACTTAATGACAGGTTTTATACGAACCAAAGCTTGTACAAAACAATGAATATCAGGAAGAATAGCAATCTTTCTGTGAAAAAGAACAGAAAGAGCGGAGATTTGTCCTTTCAAAGAACTCGCGGACAAACCCTTATCTAAACCATCCTGAAGAAACTGTAAAATTCTCGGTATTCTAAAAGAATGCCAAGAAAAATGATGAGAAAGACACCAAGAAATATAAGTCTTCCAGACTCTATAATATATCTCTCGAGATACAGATTTACGAGCCTGTAACATAGTATTAATCACGGAGTCAGAGAAACCTCTATGACCAAGAATCAAGCGTTCAATCTCCATACCTTTAAATTTAAGGATTTCAGATCCGGATGGAAAAAAGGACCTTGAGACAGAAGGTCTGGTCTTAACGGAAGAGTCCATGGTTGGCAAGATGCCATCCGGACAAGATCCGCATACCAAAACCTGTGAGGCCATGCCGGAGCTATTAGCAGAACAAACGAGCATTCCCTCAGAATCTTGGAGATTACTCTTGGAAGAAGAACTAGAGGCGGAAAGATATAGGCAGGATGATACTTCCAAGGAAGTGATAATGCATCCACTGCCTCCGCCTGAGGATCCCGGGATCTGGACAGATACCTGGGAAGTTTCTTGTTTAGATGAGAGGCCATCAGATCTATCTCTGGGAGCCCCCACATTTGAACAATCTGAAGAAATACCTCTGGGTGAAGAGACCATTCGCCCGGATGCAACGTTTGGCGACTGAGATAATCCGCTTCCCAATTGTCTACACCTGGGATATGAACCGCAGAGATTAGACAGGAGCTGGATTCCGCCCAAACCAAAATTCGAGATACTTCTTTCATAGCCAGAGGACTGTGAGTCCCTCCTTGATGATTGATGTATGCCACAGTTGTGACATTGTCTGTCTGAAAACAAATGAACGATTCTCTCTTCAGAAGAGGCCAAAACTGAAGAGCTCTGAAAACTGCACGGAGTTCCAAGATATTGATCGGTAATCTCACCTCCTGAGATTCCCAAACTCCTTGTGCCGTCAGAGATCCCCACACAGCTCCCCAACCTGTGAGACTTGCATCTGTTGAAATTACAGTCCAGGTCGGAAGAACAAAAGAAGCCCCCTGAATTAAACGATGGTGATCTGTCCACCACGTCAGAGAGTGCCGAACAATCGGTTTTAAAGATATTAATTGATATATCTTCGTGTAATCCCTGCACCATTGGTTCAGCATACAGAGCTGAAGAGGTCGCATGTGAAAACGAGCAAAGGGGATCGCGTCCGATGCAGCAGTCATAAGACCTAGAATTTCCATGCATAAGGCTACCGAAGGGAATGATTGAGACTGAAGGTTTCGACAGGCTGTAATCAATTTTAGACGTCTCTTGTCTGTTAAAGACAAAGTCATGGACACTGAATCTATCTGGAAACCCAGAAAGGTTACCCTTGTTTGAGGAATCAAAGAACTTTTTGGTAAATTGATCCTCCAACCATGATCTTGAAGAAACAACACAAGTCGATTCGTATGAGACTCTGCTAAATGTAAAGACGGAGCAAGTACCAAGATATCGTCCAAATAAGGAAATACCACAATACCCTGTTCTCTGATTACAGACAGAAGGGCACCGAGAATCTTTGTGAAAATTCTTGGAGCTGTAGCAAGGCCAAACGGTAGAGCCACAAATTGGTAATGCTTGTCTAGAAAAGAGAATCTCAGGAACTGATAATGATCTGGATGAATCGGAATATGCAGATATGCATCCTGTAAATCTATTGTGGACATATAATTCCCTTGCTGAACAAAAGGCAATATAGTCCTTACAGTTACCATCTTGAACGTTGGTATCCTTACATAACGATTCAATAATTTTAGATCCAGAACTGGTCTGAAGGAATTCTCCTTCTTTGGTACAATGAAGAGATTTGAATAAAACCCCATCCCCTGTTCCGGAACTGGAACTGGCATAATTACTCCAGCCAACTCTAGATCTGAAACACAATTCAGAAATGCTTGAGCTTTCACTGGATTTACTGGGACATGGGAAAGAAAAAATCTCTTTGCAGGAGGTCTCATCTTGAAACCAATTCTGTACCCTTCTGAAACAATGTTCTGAATCCAAAGATTGTGAACAGAACTGATCCAAATTTCTTTGAAAAAACGTAACCTGCCCCCTACCAGCTGAACTGGAATGAGGGCCGTACCTTCATGTGAACTTAGAAGCAGGCTTTGCCTTTCTAGCAGGCTTGGATTTATTCCAGACTGGGGATGGTTTCCAAACTGAAACTGCTCCTGAGGACGAAGGATCAGGCTTTTGTTCTTTGTTGAAACGAAAGGAACGAAAACGATTGTTAGCCCTGTTTTTACCTTTAGACTTTTTATCCTGTGGTAAAAAAGTTCCTTTCCCACCAGTAACAGTTGAAATAATAGAATCCAACTGAGAACCAAATAATTTGTTTCCCTGGAAAGAAATGGAAAGTAGAGTTGATTTAGAAGCCATATCAGCATTCCAAGTCTTAAGCCATAAAGCTCTTCTGGCTAAGATAGCCAGAGACATAAATCTAACATCAACTCTAATAATATCAAAAATGGCATCACAGATGAAATTATTAGCATGCTGGAGAAGAATAATAATATCATGAGAATCACGATTTGTTACTTGTTGCGCTAGAGTTTCCAACCAAAAAGTTGAAGCTGCAGCAACATCAGCCAATGATATAGCAGGTCTAAGAAGATTACCTGAACATAGATAAGCTTTTCTTAGAAAAGATTCAATTTTTCTATCTAAAGGATCCTTAAACGAGGTACCATCTGACGTAGGAATGGTAGTACGTTTAGCAAGGGTAGAAATAGCCCCATCAACTTTAGGGATTTTGTCCCAAAATTCTAATCTGTCAGGCGGAACAGGATATAATTGCTTAAAACGTTTAGAAGGAGTAAATGAATTACCCAATCTATCCCATTCCTTAGCAATTACTGCAGAAATAGCATTAGGAACAGGAAAGACTTCTGGAATAACCGCAGGAGCTTTAAAAACCTTATCCAAACGAATAGAATTAGTATCAAGAGGACTAGAATCCTCTATTTCTAAAGCAATTAGTACTTCTTTAAGTAAAGAGCGAATAAATTCCATCTTAAATAAATATGAAGATTTATCAGCATCAATCTCTGATACAGAATCCTCTGAACCAGAAGAGTCCAAAGAATCAGAATGATGGTGTTCATTTAAAAATTCATCTGTAGAGAGAGAAGATTTAAAAGACTTTTTACGTTTACTAGAAGGAGAAATAACCGACAAAGCCTTCTTTATGGAGTCAGAAACAAAATCTCTTATGTTATCAGGAACATTCTGCACCTTAGATGTTGAGGGAACTGCAACAGGCAATGGTACATCACTAAAGGAAATATTATCTGCATTAACAAGTTTGTCATGACATTTAATACAAACAACAGCTGGAGGAATAGCTACCAAAAGTTTACAGCAGATACACTTAGCTTTGGTAGATCCAGCAGGCAGAGGTTTTCCTGTAGTATCTTCTGGCTCAGATGCAACGTGAGACATCTTGCAATATGTAAGAGAAAAAACAACATATAAAGCAAAATAGATCAAATTCCTTATAAGACAGTTTCAGGAATGGGAAAAAAATGCCAAACATCAAGCTTCTAGCAACCAGAAGCAAATGAAAAATGAGACTGAAATAATGTGGAGAAAAAAGCGACGCCCATATTTTTTGGCGCCAAATAAGACGCCCACATTATTTGGCGCCTAAATGCTTTTGGCGCCAAAAATGACGCCACATCCGGAACGCCGACATTTTTGGCGCAAAATAACGTCAAAAAAATGACGCAACTTCCGGCGACACGTATGACGCCGGAAACGGAAATGAATTTTTGCGCCAAAAAAGTCCGCGCCAAGAATGACGCAATAAAATGAAGCATTTTCAGCCCCCGCGAGCCTAACAGCCCACAGGGAAAAAAGTCAAATTTTTGAGGTAAGAAAAATATGATAATTAAAGCATAATCCCAAATATGAAACTGACTGTCTGGAAATAAGGAAAGTTGAACATTCTGAGTCAAGGCAAATAAATGTTTGAATACATATATTTAGAACTTTATAAATAAAGTGCCCAACCATAGCTTAGAGTGTCACAGAAAATAAGACTTACTTACCCCAGGACACTCATCTACATGTTTGTAGAAAGCCAAACCAGTACTGAAACGAGAATCAGTAGAGGAAATGGTAAATATAAGAGTATATCGTCGATCTGAAAAGGGAGGTAAGAGATGAATCTCTACGACCGATAACAGAGAACCTTATGAAATAGACCCCGTAGAAGGAGATCACTGCATTCAATAGGCAATACTCTCCTCACATCCCTCTGACATTCACTGCACGCTGAGAGGAAAACCGGGCTCCAACTTGCTGCGGAGCGCATATCAACGTAGAATCTAGCACAAACTTACTTCACCACCTCCCTTGGAGGCAAAGTTTGTAAAACTGATTTGTGGGTGTGGTGAGGGGTGTATTTATAGGCATTTTAAGGTTTGGGAAACTTTGCCCCTCCTGGTAGGAATGTATATCCCATACGTCACTAGCTCATGGACTCTTGTTAATTACATGAAAGAAATTGCATGCTCTATCTGAATCACAAAAGAAAAAATTTGGGTTCAGTGTCCCTTTAAGTGTTCCAGCTTAAATCTGAAGGACACAACTTCAGCATCAGTAGAAGGAATTATATAGCCTGAATCCGAGATTTCACCCTTATATGCACCCTAAGAATCATCATCCTCAGACTTCTGAGAGGAAATACTTTGATTAGCCACTTCAGGATCAGAAACCTTACTTACTGTTTCTTTAAAATTTCCTTTCTTTCATGTAATTAGCAAGAGTCCATGAGCTAGTGACGTATGGGATATACATTCCTACCAGGAGGGGCAAAGTTTCCCAAACCTTAAAATGCCTATAAATACACCCCTCACCACACCCACAATTCAGTTTTACAAACTTTGCCTCCGATGGAGGTGGTGAAGTAAGTTTGTGCTAGATTCTACGTTGATATGCGCTCCGCAGCAAGTTGGAGCCCGGTTTTCCTCTCAGCGTGCAGTGAATGTCAGAGGGATGTGAGGAGAGTATTGCCTATTTGAATGCAGTGATCTCCTTCTACGGGGTCTATTTCATAGGTTCTCTGTTATCGGTCGTAGAGATTCATCTCTTACCTCCCTTTTCAGATCGACGATATACTCTTATATATACCATTACCTCTGCTGATTCTCGTTTCAGTACTGGTTTGGCTTTCTACAAACATGTAGATGAGTGTCCTGGGGTAAGTAAATCTTATTTTCTGTGACACTCTAAGCTATGGTTGGGCACTTTATTTATAAAGTTCTAAATATATGTATTCAAACATTTATTTGCCTTGACTCAGAATGTTCAACATTCCTTATTTTTCAGACAGTCAGTTTCATATTTGGGATAAATGCATTTGTTTCAATCATTTTTTCTTACCTTAAAAAAATTTGACTTTTTCCCTGTGGGCTGTTAGGCTCGCGGGGGCAGAAAATGCTTCATTTTATTGCGTCATTCTTGGCGCAGACTTTTTTGGCGCAAATTTTTTTTTCTGTTTCCGGCGTCATACGTGTCGCCGGAAGTTGCGTCATTTTTTGACGTTTTTTTGCGTCAAAAATGTCGGCGTTCCGGATGTGGCGTCATTTTTGGCGCCAAAAGCATTTAGGCGCCAAATAATGTGGGCGTCTTTTTTGGCGCTAAAAAATATGGGCGTCATTTTTGTCTCCACATTATTTAAGTCTCATTATTTATTGCTTCTGGTTGCTAGAAGCTTGTTCACTGGCATTTTTTTCCCATTCCTGAAACTGTCATTTAAGGAATTTGATCAATTTTGCTTTATATGTTGTTTTTTTCTTTTACATATTGCAAGATGTTCCACGTTGCAACTGAGTCAGAAGATACTTCAGGAAAATCACTGCACAGTGCTGGAGCTACCAAGCTAAGTGTATCTGCTATAAACTTTTGGTATCTGTTTCTCCAGCTGTTATTTGTATTGCATGTCATGTCAAACTTATTAATGCAGATAAAATTTCCTTTAGTACTGTTACATTACCTGTTGCTGTTCCGTCAACATCTAATTTTCAGAGTGTTCCTGATAACATAAGAGATTTTATTTTTTAAATCCATTAAGAAGGCTATGTCTGTTATTTCTCCTTCTAGTATACATAAAAGTCTTTTTAAAACTTCTCTTTTTTCAGATGAATTTTTAAATGAACATCATCATTCTGATACTGATAATGGTTCTTCTGGTTCAGAGGTTTCTGTCTCAGAGGTTGATGCTGATAAATCTTTGTATTTGTTCAAGATGGAATTTATTCGTTCTTTACTTAAAGAAGTGTTATTTGCATTAGAAATAGAGGATTCTGGTCCTCTTGATACTAAATGTAAACGTTTAAATAAGGTTTTTAAATCTCCTGTAGTTATTCCAGAAGTGTTTTATCTCCCTGATGCTATTTCTGAAGTAATTTCCAGGGAATGGAATAATTTGGGTAATTTATTTACTCCTTCTAGACGTTTAAGCAAATTATATCCTGTGCCATCTGACAGATTAGAGTTTTTTGGGACAAAAATCCCTAAGGTTATGGGGCTGTCTCTACTCCTGCTAATGTACTACTATTCCTACGGCAGATAGTACTTCTTTTAAGGATCCTTTAGATAGGAAAATTGAATCCTTTCTAAGAAAAGCTTACTTATGTTCAGGTAATCTTCTTAGACCTGCTATATTTTTAGCGGATGTTGCTGCAGCTTCAACTTTTTGGTTAGAAGCTTTAGCGCAACAAGTAACAGATCATAATTTTATAGCATTATTATTATTCTATAACATGCTAATAATTTTATTGGTGATACCATCTTTTGATATCATTAGAGTTGATGTCAGGTATATGTCTCTAGCTATTTTAGCTAGAAAAGCTTTATGGATTAAACTTGGAATGCTGACATGTCTTCTAAGTCAACTTTGCTTTCCCTTTCTTTCCAGGGTAAATAATCATTTTCGTTCCTTTCCTCACAACAAGGAACAAAAGCCTGATCCTTCATCCTCAGGAGCGGTATCAGTTTGGAAAGTATTTCCAGTTTGGAATATATCCAAGCCTTATAGAAACCTATAGCCAGCTCCTAAGTACCTATGAAGGTGCGGCCCTTATTCCAGCTCAGCTGGTATGGGGCAGATTACGTTTTCTTCAAAGAAATTTGGATCAATTCCGTTCTTAATCTCTGGTTTCAGAAACATTGTTTCAGAAAGGTACAGAATTGGCTTCAAGTTAAGGCCTCCTGCTAAGAGATTCTTTTCTTTCCCGTGTCCCAGTTAACACAGCAAAGGCTCAGCATTTCTGAAATGTGTTTCAGATCTAGAGTTGGCTGGAGTATTTATGCCAGTTCCAGTTCTGGAACAGGGGCTGGGGTTTTATTTTATCTCTTCATTGTACCAAAGAAGGTCAATTCCTTCAGACCAGTTCCGGATCTATCATTATTGAATCGTTATGTTAGGATACCAACATTCAAGATGGTTACTGTAGGACTATCCTGCCTTTTGTTTAGCAAGGGCATTATATGTCTACAATAGATTTACAGGATGTGTATCTGCATATTCCGATTCATCCAGATCACTTTTAGTGTCTGAGATTCTCTTTTTAGACAAGCATTACCAGTTTTGTGGCTCTACCGTTTGGCCTAGCCTCAGTTCCAAGAATTTTTTTCAAAGGTTCTCGGTGCCCTTCTTTCTGTAATCAGAGAATAGGGTTTTGGTATTTCCTTATTTGGACGATATCTTGGTACTTGCTCAGTCTTCTCATTTTCGAAGAATCTCATACGAGTCGACTTGTGTTGTTTCTTCAAGTTCATGGTTGGAGGATCAATTTACCAATCAGTTCATTGATTCCTCAGACAAGGGTAACCTTTTTAGGTTTCTAGATAAATTCAGTGTCTATGACTCTGTCCTTGTCAGACAAGAGAAGTTTAACATTGATATCAGCTTGTCAAAACCTTCAGTCACAATCATTCCCTTTGGTAGCCTTATGCATGGAAATGTTGGGTCTTAGGACTGCCGCATCAGATGCGATCTCCTTTGCTTGTTTTCACATGCGACCTCTTCAGCTCTGTATGCTGAACCAATGGTGCAGGGATTACTCAAAGATTTCTCAATTAATATCTTTAAACCGATTTTACGACACTCTCTGACATGGTGGACAGATCACCATCGTTTAGTTCAGGGGGCTTCTTTGTTCTTCCGACCTGGACTATAATCTCAACAGATGCAAGTCTTACAGGTTGGGGAGCTGTGTGGGGGTATCTGACGGCACAAGGGGGTTGGGAATCTCAGGAGGTGAGATTTCCGATCAATATTTTGGAACTCCGTGCAATTTTCAGAGCTCTTCAGTCTTGGCCTCTTCTGAAGAGAGAGTTGTTCATTTGTTTTCAGATAGACAATGTCACAACTGTGGCATACATCAATCATCAAGGAGGGACTCACAGTCCTCTGGCTATGAAAGAAGTATCTCGAATTTTGGTTTAGGCGGAATCCAGCTCCTGTCTAATCTCTGCGGTTCATATCCCAGGCGTGGACAATTGGAAAGCGGATTATCTCAGTCGCCAAACGTTGCATCCGGGCGAATGGTCTCTTCACCCAGAGGTATTTCTTCAGATTGTTCAAATGTGGGAACTTCCAGAAATAGATCTAATGGCTTCTCATCTAAACAAGAAACTTCCCAGGTATCTGTCCAGATCCCGGGATCCTCAGGCGGAGGCAGTGGATGCATTATCACTTCCTTGGAAGTATCATCCTGCCTATATCTTTCCGCCTCTAGTTCTTCTTCCAAGAGTAATCTCCAAGATTCTGAAGGAATGCTCGTTTGTTCTGCTGGTAGCTCCGGCATGGCCTCACAGGTTTTGGTATGCGGATCTTGTCCGGATGGCCTCTTGCCAACCGTGGACTCTTCCGTTAAGACCAGACCTTTTTGTCTCAAGGTCCTTTTTTCCATCAGGATCTGAAATCCTTAAATTTAAAGGTATGGAGATTGAACGCTTGATTCTTGGTCAAAGAGGTTTCTCTGACTCTGTGATTAATACTATGTTACAGGCTCGTAAATCTGTATCCAGAGGGATATATTATAGAGTCTGGAAGACTTATATTTCTTGGTGTCTTTCTCATCATTTTTCTTGGCATTTTTTTAGAATACCGAGAATATTACAGTTTCTTCAGGATGGTTTAGATAAGGGTTTGTCCGCAAGTTCCTTGAAAGGTCAAATCTCTGCTCTTTCTGTTCTTTTTCACAGAAAGATTGCTATTCTTCCTGATATTCATTGTTTTGTACAAGCTTTGGTTCGTATAAAGCCCGTCATTAAGTCAATTTCTCCTCCTTGGAGTTTGAATTTGGTTCTGGGGGCTCTTCAAGCTCCTCCATTTGAACCTATGCATTCATTGGATATTAAATTACTTTCTTGGAAAGTTTTGTTCCTTTTGGCCATCTCTTCTGCCAGAATAGTTTCTGAATTATCTGCTCTTTCTTGTGAGTCTCCTTTTCTGATTTTTCATCAGGATAAGGCGGTGTTGCGAACTTCTTTTGAATTTTTACCTAAGTTGTGAATTCCAACAACATTAGTAGAGACATTGTGGTTCCTTCATTATGTCCTAATCCTAAGAATTCTAAGGAGAAATCGTTGCATTCTTTGGATGTTATTAGAGCTTTGAAATATTATGTTGAAGCTACTAAGTCTTTCCGAAAGACTTCTAGTTTATTTGTTATCTTTTCCGGTTTTAGAAAGGCCAGAAAACTTCTGCCATTTCTTTGGCATCTTGGTTGAAATCTTTAATTCATCTTGCCTATGTTGAGTCGGGTAAGACTCCGCCTCATAGGATTACAGCTCATTCTACTAGGTCAGTTTCTACTTCCTGGGCGTTTAGGAATGAAGCTTCGGTTGATCAGATTTGCAAAGCGGCAACTTGGTCCTCTTTGCATACTTTTACCAAATTCTACCATTTTGTTGTATTTTCTTCTTCTGAAGCAGTTTTTGGTAGAAAAGTACTTCAGGCAGCGGTTTCAGTTTGAATCTTCTGCTTATTTTTTTCATTAAACTTTATTTTGGGTGTGGATTATTTTCAGCAGGAATTGGCTGTCTTTATTTTATCCCTCCCTCTCTAGTGACTCTTGTGTGGAAAGATCCACATCTTGGGTAGTCATTATCCCATACGTCACTAGCTCATGGACTCTTGCTAATTACATGAAAGAAAACATAATTTATGTAAGAACTTACCTGATAAATTAATTTCTTTCATATTAGCAAGAGTCCATGAGGCCCGCCCTTTTTTGTGGTGGTTATGATTTTTTTGTATAAAGCACAATTATTCCAATTCCTTATTTTATATGCTTTCGCACTTTTTTCTTATCACCCCACTTCTTGGCTATTCGTTAAACTGAATTGTGGGTGTGGTGAGGGGTGTATTTATAGGCATTTTAAGGTTTGGGAAACTTTGCCCCTCCTGGTAGGAATGTATATCCCATACGTCACTAGCTCATGGACTCTTGCTAATATGAAAGAAATGAATTTATCAGGTAAGTTCTTACATAAATTATGTTTTTGTGTTTTCTTTGCAGCATGGGAAAAGCAGACAGCGCCTCAGATACTGCAAAGGATACCTGGGCAGCAATATCTTGCAAAGTAACCCCAGACGGAACATGAGAGGAAATGCAAGACACTGCATGTGTAGATGAATAGGATTGGGACGCTTGAGGAGACAGCTGCGACACATCTGAAACAGGAGGCTCCCGAACAGCATTCGCCTTAGCTAACTTTTTATTTTATTTTATATCTTTTAACAAAGGATATAATACAGAACAAAAAAAAGTTCTTAAATAAATGCTTTTAAATTTACCAAATAAAGAAAATATACCCCAGGCAACACTCTACACCTCAGCAGAATTACTGAGGTGCCCTACCTGTCCTGCAACCCGCAGCAAACAAAGGAAAAAAAACGATCCCGTTTACAATCCGGATTCAGAGAAACAAAAACAGCAAGAAGCCTTCTAAACAGCAGATCCATCTGAAATAGGCGCACCTCACTCTACAGGAAGTGAAAAAAAAAAAAGCGCCAAAAAACTCAGCAAAGAATCAAAAACTCCCTAAAAGGGGCGGTCCTACAGCTGACAAAAAAAGCCATTTTTTTTTCTTTTCTTTTTTTAAAACAACTTTCTTGAAAACAGGCTTAAAAACAAACAATAAAAACCCCAATAAAAGTACATAATCTGATACTAAAAACAGATCCTCACTGAGCCATCAATAAAATAAGTAACTCCTCACACTAACAGTGCCTGCGAAAACTGCCATAAAAACCTGCACCCTGACAGGAATAATAAAAAACGTCCCCCTGCAGCGTTTCAGCTGAATAAGTGCTAGTTTTTCCCCCTGCTTACATAGAAAAATAAAACTGGCACTTACCTTAATATTTATCTGTCCGGCAGTAGGACAGCTCATCTGGTTTGAGAGGATGCCATCCCTTATGGACCTGTGGAAATACAGAAAGACTGAGTAAACTAAATAGGGCAGCAAAATGTTTTGGGAAAACACAGTGAGGATTGTACCCCACAAGTTCCCAATTGCTTAAAAGCCACCACTGCCCTACTGAAGAGACTGACATGGGCTAAGGCCAGACCCTTAGAAAGATCAGAGCAAACCTACTCTGCTTTTAAAATAAAAAAATCTTGATTGTATATCAGACACCAAAATTTCACCTCCTCCTTGCACTGCAGGCAAAGAGAATGACTGGGGATTATGGGTAAGTGAAGTGAAATATAGAGCAGCTTTGCTGTAGTGCTCTTTGCCTCCTCCTGCTGGCCAGGAGTGATATTCCCACTAGTAATTGATTCCGTGGAGTCTTTTATGGACTGGAATCAAACACACATGCATTCGATTTAGAGCAGGAAGATTAATTTGTACAAAGAGATTTGTTTAATGCCAAAGAATAACTACATTTTTTGGCGTTCAGTTGTTTTTTCGCCCAATTTCTCAGAAGTAGAAAAAATATACAGTGCATGTTTGGAAACACCTTACATTTTTATGGTCTGCTTATAGAACAGACAAATGGTTCACACATTATTTCATACAAAACAATAGGATTTATCACTGAATTTTCATACAATGTCTATTTTCTATTAGTCTGGGAGGTAATAACTATTTTATAGCCAGCCCTTTGTAGGAATAGAAAGTAACAAACGTTTAATCAGACAACTGGTGCATATCTATGTATGCACGCGCACAATAAGACGGTATGGAAAAATGTGAATGTAAAGCTTGTGCTGTTTGATTGTTCATTGGCAGCATAGTAGAACTTAAAGGGACAATGTACTGCAAAATGGGGTTCCATTTGTAAAGTCAAAATTAAACTTTCATGGTTTAAATTGAGCACAAGATTTTATACAACTTTCCAATTCACCTCTATAATCTAAATGACTTTGTTATCTCTGAAAAGCATACCCAAGTAGGCTCAGTAGCAGCAATGCACAGAAGAAAATCAAGCAAATTTAGTGATAGAAGTAAATTGTAAAGTTATTTAAAATTGTATGTTCTTTCTGAATCATGAAGTAAATATTTTGTATAAGTTGTTATGCCATCTGCAGTGTAGTTAAATGTATGGGAAATTACTCCTTTAGGTTTATTTTGTATTTGAAACAACTGTTTTAGCTCTTTGAAACCACAGCCAATTGATTTAGAGAACAAGCCCATTCACATGAGCTGAGTTTGCACAAAATGCAGACCTCCTCTCTCTATATACATACCTCCTTATCTCTTTCTATACAAAAAGGCCAATACTTTTTCAAATAGCTTTCCTATAGAGAATACAGCAGTAGTTATATTTTTCAGTGTAGGTGGAGGTTTCCACAGGCAAAAGCAGCCATTACAGATTACAAAATAAAGATAAAGGAGCTATTTGTAAACAAATATAATCTAAGGGGGGATGAATAATTGGGAAAACATTGAAAGGTATAAAATAATTACAGTACAATGTCCCGTTAAAAAAGGCCCCAGTGTATTTTTTTTTGACAGTACCAGGCAGTTAATTTTAGGCACCTTTTGTGTGATACATAAAAACAAGGCAAAATCTGTGACATGCTTCTATATGGTAACTATACCATAGGGATACTGAAATACAAAGAAAGTTATTGTTAGCAGTTAGAACTGTCTGTATCTTTTAGTTTTTTATCGTCTGTATGTTCTGTTTGCCTCATCTCTTTAGATTTGACCGTAGCAGCAGATTGTGAAGCGACGTCTATTGAAACATCAGAATTCTCTTTTTTATTTGGCTTGTCAGCATATCCCAGGGCCTCCGAGGACCTAAAGAAAAACAAAATATTGAGCATTATATCTTCTATTCCCATTGGCCTTTAGAATACTTAATTATCACAGCCACATTACATTTGTAGCGCAGATCAATATGAATCGACTGTTTATTAAATGGCCATATGTGATATAATGTAATTGCAGTTAAAACCCTGTTGCTCAGAAATGTATTTGCAGCGATTACCAATACTGTGATACAACTGAAATGGCACCTACATAGCTGGTTCGTGACTAAAGTCGAGTAAGCTTTGTCAGATGAGCGTTTCATGCTTATTTTTCAACCTGGTCAAACACTTTTTGGTGAAATCATCTGTTTTCAGTTTAGTGAAACAATAATGTAGATAGATCTGTATGTGATTTTATTTTCAAATATTTTCCTTTACAGAGAATATGCTTTTTTTTTTTTTTTGTCGCTGGTTTGTAAAAAGATACACAAACTTTAAACTACTTCCTAATATAGTGCTAGCCCTTTTATATATAATTGCATCCGGCCATGATATCATGGAGGCAACATTGTGAAACACAATTTCTCTGTAGGAATGTTGCGGACAGAGACCCCGTGTAAGACAAGATGTTGCGGTGCAGTGATCCTTTGGAAAGGATAGAGGGTTATAGCTTGATTAAGGCAATGGATTTAGTGTTAAATCTTTGGATACAAAAGAGTGGGTTGTAACCATGACAACATGTAATATTGCTGTGGTCATGGCGACATCAGAGGTACAATATTTTGACAGGGTGACATTCTTTAATAATAAAAAAAATAATCACATTTTCAACAAATTTTTAGCATTTGTAGAAAACCGGTAATTCCAATAAAAATATATACATTTTACATACATTTTTTATACTAACCTCTACAAGTGTGAAAAATTACTTCCAAATGGCTCATTCCTGTTAAATTTAAACTACATATGCTGTGTGTATATAGAGTATTACTTTTTTTTGTTTTTAAACAGATTTATATTTAATAGTAAAAGGCAAGCTTTTCCTGAGAAAGCAAGAAACATTTCAAATACAAAGCCTGCAATACTCCTATTCTTCACATCAGAATGAATTAACATGGCTACTCATATGTGTAAATAAAAAAAAGTAAAATCAAAATAAATAATACACACACACGCATATATATATATATACACACACACGCATATATATATACACACACATATCTATATACACACACACACGCATATATATATATATATATATATACACACACACACACATATCTATATACACACACACACACATACACACACGCATATATATATATATACACACACACACACACACACACATACACACAGTTGTATGCAAAAGTTTAGGCACCCCTGACAATTTCCATGATTTTCATTTATAAATAATTGGGTGCTTAGATCAGCAATTTCATTTTGATCTATCAAATAACTGAAGAACACAGTACTATTTCAGTAGTGAAATGAGGTTTATTTGATTAACAGAAAATGTGTAATATGCATCAAAACGAAATTAGACAGGTGCATACATTTGGGCACACTTGTCATTTTGTTGATTTGAATACTTGTAACTACCTAGCACTGATTAATTGGAACACACAATTGGTTTGGTGAGCCCATTAAGCCTTGAACTTCATAGATAGGTGCATCCAATCACAAGAAAAGGTATTTAAGGTGGCCAATTGCAAGTTGTTGTTCTCTTTGACAACACCACTTTAAAGGGACAGTCTAGTCAAAATTAAACTGTCATGATTCAGATAGGGCATGCAATGTTAAACAACTTACCGATTTCCTTTTATCAAATTTGCTTGGTACTCTTGGTATTATTTGTTGAAAGCTAAACCTAGGTAGGCTCATATGCTAATTTCTAAGCTTTTGAAGACCGCCTCTTCTCTCAGTGCATTTTGACAGTTTTTTTTTTTACAGTTAGACAGTGCTAGTTCATGTGTGCCATATAGATAACATTGTGCTCACTCCCTTGGAGTTATTTATGAGTAAATACTGATTGGATAAAATTCAAGTCTGTCAAAAGAACTGAGATAAGGGGGCAGCTTGCAGAGGCTTAGATACAAGGTAATTACAGAGGTAAAAAGTATATTAATATAACAGAGTTGGTTATGCAAAACTGGGGAATGGGTAATAAAGGATTATCTATCTTTTTAAACAATAACAATTCTAGAGTAGACTGTCCCTTTAAGTCTCCTGATGAGATTAGCACTCACAGTTGCATATATGTGCAAAAGTCGTCCCACAATGCTTGTGATAAACACTTGTCCTTTTTTTTTTTGTTCTTTCCTTTTTTCCCCCGTAAAGAAACATTAACTGAACAAGATGTTGGGCTGTATGAGCTTTGAAAAAAAAATGGAAGCAAGCAACACCTTTAATGGCGGACACAAGTCTAGGTGCAAGTTTTTAAGACTAATTAAGACACTTCTTCTGAAACAGTAGCCATTAAATGTATAATTAATATTTAGAACTCCAGCTAATGGATTTTGGGCTAGAGCTCCAGCAAATTTGCCCGTTTGCTGGCGGGGGCGATAATTAATCAGCCATTATAAGTGTCTGGTTATTGCCAACGCGGGCTCACGGGAGCAATTAGTGCTTATAAAATTAACCATAGATCAGATCTATGGTTATTTTATAAATGTGCCCCAAATGTTCGCAAAATATAGTCTAGTGTATTTTATTAAAAAATTAACGGCTAGTTTACGAGTCTTGCGTTATGAGTGAAAAAGCCTCATAACGCTGCTTTTTCACTACCGCTGGTATTACAAGTTTTGCAGGTATATCTGTACCGCACACTTTTTTGGCCGTAACGCAAGGTAACTACCACAGCTTTCAAAAAGTCCTTTTTCAATGGGACTTCCACAGCGTCGGTATTACGAGTTTGCCTGTCCGGCCAAAAAGTGAGTGGTACAGCCCATAACTACAAGATCCATACCGTAAACTGAAAGTCAGTAGTTATGGCTTTTATGTTACAAATCTGTAACATACAACTCATAACTAAAGTGCTAAAAAGTACACTAACACCCATAAACTACCTATTAACCCCTAAACCGAGGCCCTCCCGCATCGCAAATACTTGGAACAGCCGGTTCTCCCCATTGATGTCTATGGGGAAATTGTGCACGAGCACGTAAAACCAGCTCAAAGCAGCGCTGGTATTTGAGTGCGGTATGGAGCTCAATGCTGCCATATTGCCTGCTAATGCCGGGTTTTTGCAAACATGTAATAGCAGCGCTATAGGGAGGTGAGCGGTGGAAATAACTTGCAAGTTAGTACCGAGCCGCTCATAACGCAAAACTTGTAATCTGGCCGAAAAATAGCAGCATATTTATATTTTAATAAAATGACTGCACTAGGCAGTATTTTAGGGGTAAAGTTGGTGGGAAAGGGATGTTAGAAAAAAAGGCACTGAAAAGTGCCTTTACATTGCGGTCTATGGGAACTGTGTGTTAGCAGTAAATAAAT
Organism: Bombina bombina; assembly: GCF_027579735.1. NCBI lineage: Eukaryota > Metazoa > Chordata > Amphibia > Anura > Bombinatoridae > Bombina > Bombina bombina. The sequence continues at coordinate 228,242,852 of NC_069507.1, read as the reverse complement.
ATACATAAATGTATATAATTATACACATATTTAAATGTGCTGCCATCGCTGCACTTAGGTTATGATGCCTTTTCTGACGGTATAAGAACAAAGCCTATGGAAGTGCGCTCTCATCAGTGTAATGCTTCCCATCAATGCGAACGTGAGGTTGCGCTTGCATTGCTGTGAACTTGTAATACCAGCGCACATTAGCGTGCGCTGGTATTACACAGTGGAGCGCAAATATCGATTTCATGATTGCGATATTTAGCGCTCCACTTGTAATCTGGCCCTTTGTATTTTACAATGTATTTTGCAAAATAAAGTGAATTAAAAAAAAAAGGTTTCTTTAGCCTTTTTAACTCAGAGATCAGCACCTTCTACATGTGCCAATTACTAGTCTTAGAGTTAGACAACTGCTGGCTCACTGTTCACTTGTCTCCTGGCTGTCAATCAAGCTTGTGCACAAGAGGGTATGCACCAATCAGTGGTGAAGTATGCTTGGAGATCAGCATCCGGAGGACATATAAGAAGTGCCAATCTCTTTATATTGAGTTATTTGTTGTACCATGAGAAATAAAGACATTATCTACAGGAAGAAACTCAAGGTCTATAACACACCTGTATATATATTATATTTTTATATGTATAAAATGGGACATATTTGGATATGCAAAATAAATACTTTCACATTTCTAGTAAAAAGAAAAAAAGTTTCATCTTCCCCCAAAATCAAATGTTTCTGACAAAATATGGATTGTACTATACATAAAAAAACAAACAATCTAGATGGTGAATATAAAAAAATATCCAAAAGCTACAAATGCCAAGTTCTTTTCTTTTTTTTTTGCTTTTTTATTACTTCTTAGGTGACGACTATCTTTCAAATCTCAACAGCTGGACTATTTAACACAGCCTGGTGAATCAAAGTATAATTCTATGCCGAGCGCACAGTGGGACGTCTGCATTAGTACATGGCAATGATCCAAAAACTGATGCACGGGCAAAACAGTTTGAACTCTGTTTCATTTGCAATAAAAATGGACAAAAACTGCAATCATATTTACCACCTTCAAGGAGAGAAAAATGAAAAAAATTTACATCTGTCAGCGGAAAGTAGCTTGCTGAGGGAGAAAAAAAACATTTAAGCAAAGTCAGTGGGTTTTGTAAAGAGCTTGTGATGTAGAAACAACTGCTTTTGGTTCTTTTTTTCCCCCTTTCTTTTTTTTTTTTCGAAAGACTGTGCCAAAATCTCAAAGGCTTTATTCAAGCAGATGCCCAGAGCAAGTCTAAGAAAAATATGATTCCTTAAATACCGTATTTCTTTATTGCATTGTTAGCTCTGCAAGCAGATATTTTATATGAATAATAACAGTCAATTCATTTTAATGAAAAAATAATTATCGAGGTGCAAAAAAGAGTTTGCTGGTTATGTCTAAAACTACAGATCTCATTTGAGATATAATTGCTTGTTAATCAATTACATTGTTTGTCTGTATCAAGATAAATAATATTTTAGTTGTTGTTGCTATTTTATCTTTCACTGTGATTAAAGTTAAGGAAAAGAGGCAGGTCTCAAGTTTAAAAAATATATTCTATGCTGCAAAAATATATTCCTGGCATTAAAAAAAATAATAAAAAATGATAGCATGTCAGTATGTCAGGCATATTTAAAAACATTACACTTCCTAATAATAGACATTGAAAAATAATGTAACCACTATATAAAGAAAACCCTCAGTATAATAATTTTCCATTCTGTGATGCTTTTATGTTTGTAAATAAAAGGGACAGTTTACTCAAAAATGTTCTCCCTTTTAATTTGTTCCCAATGATCCACTTTACTTGCTGGTATTAAATTGTTTACAAGTATTTCCTTTACCCTTATATTGGCATTTGAAATAGTTGATTTAGCCTGTGGTATCCTCGCCTATTCTGAAAGTTTTTGGCCTTAGGTTCAAGCTATAGATAAGCTGTGTAAGCACAGCCAGCAGAAGCAATTACACTCCCAGTGGGGTACAGTAGAGATATGGTTATAAAATGTTAATTTTTCAATGTTCTCTCCAAGTATTGGTCTTTGATTTACTGACAGATATAAGATAAAGAGGTAGGTGTATGTACACAATGTGATAAAGTAATGAGATCTGATTATACCTACAAGCTCAACCCATTTTATTAGGTTGTGGATTCAAAACACAAAATCAGCTAATTCATTTACACAAATAAACCTTAAAAAAGCAAATTCTCATACATTTTATACCATATCTGCAACTGGTAAAAAAAAGTCATTACAAACACATTAAAGGGTTAAACCCAAAAACGTTTTCAATATTTTTAAAAACTTCATTATGCATATGAAATATTTCAAATAAGTACCTGTTAAATGTTTCACTCGTTTTCTAGTTATTGCTCATCAAACATCTTTATTTTGCCAAACCCATTTTTTTCTCATTATGTGGACCCTAGGTAGAAACATCATGGCGGCCCACTTGCGCATATAATTATTTTAATAAGTAACGATTGCGCATCTTGGCCGCTCAGTCCTAGCGTCACTATGCTGGCACAGGAAGCAGAGCAGACTTCAGGATAGAGGCATCAACGTTGGTGGGAGTGGCGCACCAGAGCGCTGAAGATTCACGGAGCTCAAATATGGGGAATCATCTGTGTTACTTTGCTCAAGGTAATTATAATAAGTACCCCTAGCCTAGGCTAATGAGCAAGTTGATTTGATCAAAGTAAAAGGAAGTTAACCCCTAGACTAACGATCATTTGTTTTAACCCCTAGAAAAACAAGCATGTTTTTTTCTTATGATAAGGCAGACAACACAAAGTAACTAATCAGCAATTATTTTTATCCCTTAGGCTAACGAGCAAGTTGTTTTGTTTTTACAACAGATTAATCGCAGGAGCTGCAAAGCTTTAAAGCAACTTTGGATGCAACTAACGTTAATTATTCAAATCTGAAGTTGCGATTGCTTTTACTCTCTACAGCTCTTGTGATTAATCTGTTGTAAGAACAAAACAACTTGCTTATTAGCCTAGGGGTTAAAAATAATTGCTGATTAGTCACTTTATGTGTTGTCTGCCTTATCATAAGAAAAAAAATGCTAATTTTTCTAGGGGTTAAAACAAATGATCGTTAGTCTAGGGGTTAACTTCCTTTTTCCTAGATCCTATCAACTTGCTCATTAGCCTAGGAGTAACTTATTATAATTACCTGTGGACACTGACAATCTCATCTGGTCTGCGCATGCAATGGAGCACAATTTCCCTTACACAATCAGTGTGCATGTGAGGTTTCAATAAAGAGCGTACTATTAATATTTAAATGAAATGGGCGGAAACACTTGCTTATTGGATAGGGATGATTATTACATCTTGCATAAATGCTGCCTATTTTATGGCCGGTGTTCTGACGAGAACTCCAATTCCTCGAAAACTCCAATCCGACGTCACTTCTGGTCACTCTTCTATTTTTCACTATCTGTTTTGCCTGTCTTGGGGGTGCACCGCCTATCCTCTGGCATACACCCCAAGTAAACCTTGGGGAATGAGGTTTAAAAGGGGGTCTGTGCCCCCCTTTAACCCCCCACGCAGAGGTAAAATAGATAGTAAAGATAGGCGATCACAGTGCACATCTGATTGGTTGTGAATCCTATCACTCACTAAGACTTGAACCAATCAGATGTATGGAATCACTGAAAGTGACGTCAGATTAGAGTTTATGATGAATTGGAGTTCTTGATAGAACACCGGTTGCTACTGCTGGTTGTATGTGGATTTTAAAGTTAAATAAAAAATATTTAAAAGCTTTTTTTCCAGGAAAAAAGTAAGTTGACTTTATTGCATATATATCTATAATTATAGTAATGTATTTCTAACCCTTTAAGGGAAAAACTATTTTACAGTATATTGTCCCTTTAATTTAAAAAATAAACCATTCCAACTTATCTTTAACCCCTTAATGACCACACTGTACCATGTACATCGCCGGTCGTTAAGGGTTTCCTTGCTAACAATAGTGCGAGCCTCGCAGCAACCGGCGGGACTGTGCTATTGTACCCTTCCTCTATGGCAGCAGTGTTTTGCCACATTGTATAACAAAACTAAAATAATGTGGCAAAACACTTCTGTCACAGAGTACTAAAGACACGTGCACACCCCTGAGCTCTTATGAGCCTACCTAGATTTCCTCTTCAATAAAAGATACCAAAAGAACAAAGCAAATTTGATGACAGAAGTAAATCTGAATCTTGTTTAAAATGACATGCTCTATCGCAATCATAAACGTTTAATGTTGACTTTACTGTCCCTTTAACAACACAGCGGAATGACCTAGTACAAATTAACCAACATGTTTCTATCATTTAAAGGAAACAAAATAAAAGTTGAAAATGTTCCTTTACACTTGATAATTATATTCCATTTAATGCATTTATGTCCCTTTACAACTTAAAAAAGTCAAACTATCACAATGTTTGTGATTTTAACTAAAGTCTTGTACGGCAGCAGATTGTGCACGTCACAAAATAAAGACAAATGAACATTCTTGACTAATTCTGTACCTTTTGGTAGATTTAGTATTTCCATATATGTTACATCTCAAACGCAACTTAATAAGGGTTCACTGTACACAGTAGCAACAAATGTTCCACTATAAATAACACATTGACCTGTATTTAACAAACAGCTTATTCCCCTTCTGCGTTTTTTTAAGGTTGAAAGGAGAATTTCAAATGTTTTAACATCACTATGTAACCTGTGATCAACAACAAAAAAATCTTAAAAAAACTCCATTTCCCCAGGCAGCCACTAATTCGGCTAATTTTCTTGTTAAAGGCTAATTATGCATGTAAAGACGACACATGGAAGTCCTTTCTTGCAATGTCTTGCTGTGGGGCTGGGATACTTCCTGCAGTGTCACAAGACAATTCAGTTGCACTAAGATTACAGCAGAGAGAGGGAGACTAAATCCTATAATTGTATAACATCATCAGATTAAGCCTCTGTGTGGTTTATTTCATCCAGTAAGGTGTCTGCTGCCCCTCAAACAACTGTGTGCGGAGGACCAGCTTCTTCTTTTAGGAATGCTGTTCTACAGGATATTCCCGTCACTTTCCTCTTACACATATTATTCAAGCTTGGCAAGCACAGTAAGTTCAACCAAGCTTCTAGCACTAGTTTTTGTCTAAAGCAACCTGAAGTTATCATAACTGTGGTCCACTTCCTTGTTACCTAGAAGTCAAATAGACATTTTGTGTATGAAGATATAGAAAATTAGCAGGTCACATTTCTTCTAGTTCTGGATAAGCCTTGTGCACAACAATTCACTGCAGAGCATAACAGTTTGAATCTGGGATCAATAGAGCAAAACCATCTTCAGTAAATCAAATTATGAAAAAAGTAACAAAATATAGATTAAAAAAACCCCATTTTTTTCTGTTGAGAAAATAATAATAAAAAAAGAAAGAAAATCTTAGCTCACGGTATGGAAGTCAGATCCATAAACTGTTTTATAGATTTAAGGACATCCTAATGCACAAATAAAATAGTCTGACGTGTCAGAGCACGTTATTTTTCTATCAGTTTCTCTTGCCTAAATGCGTGTTTAGCTCACTACACATTGGAACGCATAAGTAGGACAGAGTCGGTGACTGGGAGCAACATGTATATAGCTGCTCCTAACTAACTCACCTCTGAGTCCAGCTTAGACATTCCAATGTGTTGTAGTTCCCAAGTGGAACTTTATCTATGGGTTTAAGCCTTTCACAAGGGACTGTAATGAAAAAAATAACACACTTAACCAACTAAAGCACTTTATTTTTTGGTTTAGAATGTTCTTTAATTAAAGGGACATGAAACCCAACTTTTTTCTTTCATGATTTAGAAAGATCATGCAATTTTAAACAACTTTCTAATATCTAATTTGCATAATTATTTTGATATCCTTTGTTGAAAAGCACATCTAAATAGTGGGCCTATGTATCTAAATAGTAGCTGCTGATTGGTGGCTGCACATAGATGCCGTGTGTGATTGGCTCACCCATGTGCATCACTTTTTCTTCAAAGGATATCTAAAGAATAGAGCAAATTATAGAAGTAAATTGGATTGTTGTTTAAAATTGCATTCTCTATCTGAATAATGAAAGAAAAATTTGGGATTTCATGTCCCTTTAAGGCAAACTAGGTGTTGTATTGCACAATAAAAAAAATATATAATGATATGATGAGATATGCATTTTTTGATACACAACACAAGATTATTGATATCCAATCTGTACTGGGAGAAGCAATACAGACATAAGTGTGATTCTGGTTTTAGCACTTTTAACATGCAAAGTTATTTAACGTGTTAGAAAAATGTAATGGTAGGTAAGTTCCAAAAAGGGCCCATTAAGTCTACTCATATTACATGTTACTTTTTCTTACGTTAGCCTTATGCAGTCTTTGGGCTAGATTAGCACTCTGATATTTAACCAGAGATTAGATCTATGGTTAATTTTCTAAAAGTGTCCCAAATGCCCTCAAAACAAAAAAATTTAGTTTTAAAAAGAAAATTGCACTAGGCAGTTTTTGGGCTTTAAAAATGGGCAGCTGTGGGGTGTTAGAAAAAAACAGCACTGAAAAGTGCCTTTACATTGCGATCTATGGGAACTGTGTGTTCCCAGTAAATATATATGTATATGCTTATATACATATATATTTATGTGTTAATATGCTTATATACATATATATCTATGTGTTAATATGTGTATATATATTTATGTGTTACTATGTGTATATACATATATATCTATGTGTTAATATGTGTATATACAGATATATTTATGTGTTAATATGTGTATATACATATATATCTATGTGTTAGTATGTGTATATACATATATATTTATGTGTTAATATGTGTATATACATATATATTTATGTGTTACTATGTGTATATACATATATATCTATGTGTTACTATGCTTATATACATATATATTTATGTGTTACTATGTGTATATAGATATATATTTATGTGTTATTATGTGTATATACATATATATCTATGTGTTACTATGTGTATATAGATATATATTTATGTGTTATTATGTGTATATACATATATATCTATGTGTTACTATGTGTATATACATATATATTTATGTGTTAATATGTGTATATACATATATATTTATGTGTTACTATGTGTATATACATATATATCTATGTGTTAATATGTGTATATACATATATATTTATGTGT